>NC_134504.1:455000-617500 GCF_040206685.1 Ascaphus truei | reverse complement strand
TGTATGTGTGTATGTATGTATGTATGTATGTATGTATGTGTATGTGTGTGTGTGTATGTAGTTATGTATGTAAGTATATTTGTATGTATGTGTGTGTGTATGTGTGTGTGTATGTGTGTATGTGTGTGTGTATGTGTGTGTGTATGTGTGTTAGTATGTGTGTGTATGTGTGTGTATGTATGTATGTATGTATGTATGTATGTATGTATGAATGATTTAAGTTATGGTGGGTGAAAAAAGCAACAAAAAACCTCCACCTATAGCCATTAAAGAATATCACTTGTGGGCACATTCACATGTCTTAGACAGGTCTGCATCCCTGCCCTTCCCCATTATCACCTAGCATACAGTGCTCCCACTGCAGCAAGGGATTCTGGGAAATTATATTCACTTTATTTTAGCATGTTGCTGATGGCTCAATAAAAATTTTTACGTATTGCAATCCAGCCCCCGTCGTTTTTTCTTCAGACAGGGCACCGCTCAATTTCCTCCTCCCTGGGAGCTTTTCCGGTATTCTATGTCACAAGCTGGGATCACGCCAACACCGGACACATGTATCAGAAGGCCGTGAGTACCATATTTTCATGATTTATCAAAACAACAAACACCGGTCCCTGTGTAAGGGCTCACTCCCAAGTCCCTATCCATAAGACTGGGGGGGGGGGGGAAAGCCACTTACCAGTATACCACCCACAAAGTCTCAGCGGTACCTTAAAGCAGGTGCCCCTTCAGGTCAGTGGTGTCCAGGTGTCTTGGTGTGTTGGAGGGTCCAGCCTCTGACAGGTTCCCTGCTCCTGTGTCCAGAAAAAGAGGTCTGGTCCCCTTCTGTCTTGTTTTCAATGCCCAGTCCTTCGGTGCACTCAAGACCTCTTTCCTCTTGTCAGGACACTTGTGTACTGAGGAACAATCTCTTTCCTGTGTCTCACATGACACTCTTTCACAGAGCTCGCATTAGGCAGGTGGAGTCTGGTCAATTGCCTGGCTGCACTTAACCAGCTCCCTGCTGGATTTAGAGGCAGTTTCTTCAACAGGCATAAGTCCCTGTTACACTCATCCATTGGAGCTTTTCCAGTATCTAAAGAAATACCCTTCGGAAAAGCACTGTGTACATATGGTAAGGCGTATCGTTAAGATCATTGAAGACCTCTTCATGGATGGGGCTCATTTGATATTGAGTACAGCCTTTACAATATATAATTAGAGAAAAGTATTCAACATTTATATATTCATCATCATCATCTGCAATACTCAAAGTTATTCAAAGACCGCTGTAGTCAACAATACAACAATACAAAGTTACCATCTTAAAATGTTTCGGGTCATAACGTCTTCATTATAGGAGAATGATGGGGCATGTTAGACCTGGCAATGTGAGGAGAAAATATTGGGGTAGAGCCCCAAAAATGACTAGTGCTACAGAGCATATACCCTTGAATTCAAAGGGAATATATTGTTGAATTCACTGCTTGAAACCGGAACACATAATGTCCATTGTACATGCTTGGAGCTTAGTCATTAACCCCTAGATGAACCACGGTTTGGCAGGGGCAAAGAGAGTTGTTTGGGAGATATCCTAGGACCCCTCCCGAACCTCTAATATGCACCCAGAACACTATGTACCGATGGTATTGGGGCAGCTCACTTAAAGCATTTTTGTACTCACGTATATCCTTATTTGTGACCGGGTCAGTGTGCTCCAGCTGAGTGTATGAAGAACGAAATCACCTTGTGCCAGGAGCGAAGATGAATCAGCGGGCACTACGGTGCAGGAAATATTCGAAGAGGCTGGACTGTACTGTCAAAAAATCCTTTATTCAAACATGGTTTAAAAATTGAGAGGAGGGAAGAGAGCCCCTGCACCTCTAACGCGTTTCACTCGTGGTCGAGCTTTCTCAAAGACCTGGCAATGTACTGTATGTTACTCTGAAGCTGGGGCAGAATTTAAACACAGAAAATAAAGAAACGTACACATCCATTATTAACTGTCTGGCTAGTAATTGCAAGGGCTGTCAACAAGGTTGGACTGCGGCCGGACTCGTCCAAATACCAAACCCCCTAATCACTCAACATGGTTAAAATAATGTAGCTATAGAATCCTACAGTACATCTGGTTTGCAATTATATCCCTGTCACAGAGGAATAATATAATCAGGCATGTCTGTATTTCCAACAACCATTTTTCTCTACATACAGTACAGTATACAGTATTCTCAGACACCCTTCACTAGCTTTACATGTAATTAAAACTGTTTATATTACATTAGATTTCCAAGTGTATTTTCAAGTACTTAACTGACACTAATGCAGAGTATTAGGAATTCCCATTGCAGGTCAAACAGTGAATGCATTTCCTAAAACTGAACTAAAATGTAATAACAGCGAGCAACATTTGTTATGTTGTTTTTCAAACTTATGGTTATCTTGAAAGCACATTGCTTTATTATTTATCTTCTACTGTTTTCCGCCACTCTATTATGATTAAAGTCACCATAGTTATCTGGATACTGGCCACTGACCATTCCAATATAAACAATCCTCTACATTTATAAACTCCTTTTCATTTCTGTTTTTTATCAAACTTAAGATATTTGTTAATAGAAAAAATGTCATTTTCAAAAACTTCAAAAAAAGTAGCTTTACAAAACAAGTATGTTAAATGATGCAAAAGCTTACTAACCCAAGGATAGCATCTTAAGGACTGCTGAACGGTAATATATTGACAGTAGTCATGGCAGCAAAGACGTGCTAATGCTAAAATACGCATTGCTTATTAATGTCCATGGTCATAAATAATTTTCCATAAGGATCAGACAAGGGACAAAAATAAAGAGGCAAATGGTGAAAGAGGAGCAACAATTAATTAATCAAGCAATGGATTATATTATTTGCAACATTTCCATGTTAGCATTAAATACAATGTGTAATTCATCTGGAGGACATTTTTCATTCTTGTTCCATAATCGGGAATCTATTCATAGGCAGCTTTTTTTTAATGAAGACTCTATTAACACCCTGCAGCATCGCTGGAAAGCATTTCCATTCCTGGTTTATGAAGTCTGATTCATTTAAGGAACAACTTACTGAATAACGGTATAGACCATAACGTGTCATATCTATAGGCTACAATTACATTTATTAATGCTTCTGACGATGACACGGCTGAGCACAGTATACATTTTTTCATGATAAGGTCATTAAAGTAAGTGTTGTATTGAACATGCAATACCATTAACTATGACTAGAGTGGAGGGTCCGCCCGCCCGACCAGGCTGGCAATCTCGGTGCACTACGGTAACATAGCTAACAGACGTCAGAGACACGAGGTGTCCCTCTCTCTCCAGAGACGGAGAGAGACGGGAATACCCAATAACATGCACTCACAGAACAGCCTGCATGTGGCAAGCCCAGTGAGCTGAGTAAAGGTGTGAGGAGACTAGTGTGTAATATCACCGCAATGTGATACTTATTGGCAAAATATTTGATGAAGGTTATAGTAATAAGAAGCCCGGGACAATGCAAATTAATATATGAAGGAAATAAAAACGAAACGTTAATGTAATAACCAGAGTAAAATAATTGGGGCAGGTACCGATACAGAAAATGGTAATAAATGCCTCCTAGGTTTAGCACTTTGCTGGTGTTCATAGTTGAAAGGGTGAACACTTAGGAGCGTTGTCTATGCAGGGCTGGGACCCCCAGATAGAGCGTTAAAGTGCAGACAGTGGGGGTCATGCACTAAGCAGTGATAAGTGGGTTTTCTGGGTGCTATGCACAAAGCAGTGATAAGTGGGTTTTCTGGGTGCTATGCACAAAGCAGTGATAAGTGGGTTTTCTGGGTGCTATGCACAAAGCAGTGATAAGTGGGTTTTCTGGGTGCTATGCACAAAGCAGTGATAAGTGCTTTTAAGTGAGATAAAAGCCTTTATAGCGTGATACTTCTTGTTGTGAGATTCACAAAGCAGTGATAACACTGCAGTATCGTGCTATAATGGCATTTTTTCCCACTTAAAAGCACTTATCACTGCTTTGTGAATCTCATAGGAGACAGTATCACGCTATAATGGCATTTTTTCCCACTTAAAAGCACTTATCACTGCTTTGTGAATCTCACTGCAGGCAGGTGAGCTATAATGGCTTTTTATCTCACTTAAAAAGACTTATCACTGCTTAGTGCATAACCCCCAGTGTATGCTACTCAGACATTAACAGGGGACGCCTGCTGAACTCAGAACATGACAAGGTAGGAGCACTAGTGGTGATATCACCTGGAGAAGGGGCTCATGTGAGCCTTGGGGTAACTCTTCTGATGAGCATGTGCTCAAACTGCCCCCTATAGTGTGCACTGTCCCTGATCTATGAGAGGAGCTTGGTTATAGAGCAGATTACTGTGACAGTTTCTCCCTATATGACCATGTCCCGCCCACACAGGACCAGGATATACTGTACAGCAGGGTACGAAGCAGAGCTCCCGTAAGAGCTATTCTTTGGTATGAACTTTCATTCCTGCGGTGATAGAGAACCTCACAGTGGTGTATACTATTAAGTATGATATCCGCACCCGTATAAGGTTAGCCTGGTGAACCAATTTAACCCCTGGCAAACCTTAGGCCAGGTCCCCGCTGGCTACTGCATCTCCCGCTGTGGCGGACACTACAGGGACAAGAGCCGCCCCACAATGGGGCCGGGCCCGCTGCGAGGGGGGCCGCCGCGCTGTGCCGACAGTTTCTCATGCTCTCAAGAGAATTGAGATCAGGACTCGCGATGGAGCGCTAGGCCACGCCGCCGGTGACATCACAGCCTCGCAGGCGCGCGTGCAGCGGGCCGTAGCCTTATAGGAGCGTGGAAATCATACTTAATAGTACAGTAGTAAAACAACGAGCGTTCTACATCTCATTAGCATAGGCTTAAATTCACTTTATTGTAGCACGAAGTTACATTATCTTTCACTAATGTGATGTTACGGTAGGTATGACTTACTGCAGGGGGGCGCAAACTTTTTTCCCTGCGCCCCCCTGCCGGCGGTCCCCTCTCTTCCGCGCCCCTAACCACCATTGACCCGCCCTCCGGCGTCATGACGTCACGTTTCCATAGCAACGTGACGTCACATGACCTCGCGGCGTCATTTTGACGCCGCGTTGCCATGGCGACGCAAGAAGGAAGCCGCCGGAGTCACGGGTAAGTATGGTTTACAGAGGCCCTGCAGCTCCCCGGGCACTTAATTTAAGTGCCTTCGGGAAGCGTGCGGGGCCTCTGTAAACCCCGCGCCCCCCCACCGGCAGTCAGGCGCCCCCCCTGGGGGTCGCGCCCCACAGTTTGCGCACCGCTGACTTACTGTATAGTTACTCGGATCCCGATCCGGAGATAGGGCTTTAACACAAGTTTAGAAAGACCATTAGAAAGTCCCATGGGGTGACCGGCACGGTCCCTAGGGTCCGTCGAGTCTACCAGGAGCAGATGGTGCACATAGGACAAGAGATTACCACCTACAGCAGGGGGTGCTCAACTCCAGTTCTCAAGATCCCCCCAACAGGTACGGTTTTGGGGGGGCTGGAGTTGAGCCCCCCTGATCTAGATCTCAGCAGCATAGAGAGAGAACGGACAATGACTGAGAGTGCTGTGACATAGAGAGAGAACGGACAATGACTGAGAGTGCTGTGACATAGAGAGAGAACGGACAATGACAGAGAGTGCTGTGACATAGAGAGAGAACGGACAATGACTAAGAGTGCTGTGACATAGAGAGAGAACGGACAATGACTGAGAGTGCTGTGACATAGAGAGAGAACGGACAATGACTGAGAGTGCTGTGATATAGAGAGAGAACGGACAATGACAGAGAGTGCTGTGACATAGAGAGAGAACGGACAATGACTGAGAGTGCTGTGACATAGAGAGAGAATGGACAGTGACTGAGAGTGCTGTGACATAGAGAGAGAACGGACAATGACTGAGAGTGCTGTGACATAGAGAGAGAACGGACAATGACTGAGAGTGCTGTGACATAGAGCGAGAACGGACGATGACTGAGAGTGCTGTGACATAGAGAGAGAACGGACAATGACTGAGAGTGCTGTGATATAGAGAGAGAACGGACAATGACAGAGAGTGCTGTGACATAGAGAGAGAACGGACAATGTCTGAGAGTGCTGTGGCATAGAGAGAGAAGGGACAATGACTGAGAGTGCTGTGACAGAGCGAGAACGGACAATGACTGAGAGTGCTGTGACATAGAGAGAGAACGGACAATGACTGAGAGTGCTGTGACATAGAGAGAGAACGGACAATGACTGAGAGTGCTGTGACATAGAGAGAGAATGGACAGTGACTGAGAGTGCTGTGACATAGAGAGAGAACGGACAATGACTGAGAGAGCTGTGACATAGAGAGAGAACGGACAATGACTGAGAGTGCTGTGACATAGAGAGAGAACGGACAATGACTGAGAGTGCTGTGACAGAGAGAGAACGGACAATGACTGAGAGTGCTGTGACATAGAGAGAGAACGGACAGTGACTGAGAGTGCTGTGACATAGAGAGAGAACGGACAGTGACTGAGAGTGCTGTGACATAGAGAGAGAACGGACAATGACTGAGAGTCCTGTGACATAGAGAGAGAACGGACAATGACTGAGAGTGCTGCGACATAGAGCGAGAACGGACAATGACTGAGAGTGCTGCGACATAGAGCGAAAACGGACAATGACTGAGAGTGCTGCGACATAGAGAGAGAACGGACAATGACTAAGAGTGCTGTGACATAGAGAGAGAACGGACAATGACTGAGAGTGCTGTGACATAGAGCGAGAACGGACAATGACTGAGAGTGCTGTGACATAGAGCGAGAACGGACAATGACTGAAAGTGCTGTGACATAGAGAGAGAACGGACAGTGACTGAGAGTGCTGTGACATAGAGAGAGAACGGACAGTGACTGAGAGTGCTGTGACATAGAGAGAGAACGGACAATGACTGAGAGTGCTGTGACATAGAGCGAGAACGGACAATGACTGAGAGTGCTGTGACATAGAGAGAGAACGGACAATGACGGAGAGTGCTGTGACATAGAGAGAGAACGGACAATGACTGAGAGTGCTGTGACATAGAGCGAGAACGGACAGTGACTGAGAGTGCTGTGACATAGAGAGAGAACGGACAATGACTGAGAGTGCTGTGACATAGAGCGAGAACGGACAATGACTGAAAGTGCTGTGACATAGAGAGAGAACGGACAGTGACTGAGAGTGCTGTGACATAGAGAGAGAACGGACAGTGACTGAGAGTGCTGTGACATAGAGAGAGAACGGACAATGACTGAGAGTGCTGTGACATAGAGCGAGAACGGACAATGACTGAGAGTGCTGTGACATAGAGAGAGAACGGACAATGACGGAGAGTGCTGTGACATAGAGAGAGAACGGACAATGACTGAGAGTGCTGTGACATAGAGCGAGAACGGACAGTGACTGAGAGTGCTGTGACATAGAGAGAGAACGGACAATGACTGAGAGTGCTGTGACATAGAGAGAGAATGGACAATGACTGAGAGTGCTGTGACATAGAGAGAGAGAACGGACAATGACTGAGAGTGCTGTGACATAGAGAGAGAACGGACAATGACTGAGAGTGCTGTGACATAGAGAGAGAACGGACAATGACTGAGAGTGCTGTGACATAGAGAGAGAACGGACAATGACTGAGAGTGCTGTGACATAGAGCGAGAACGGACAATGACTGAGAGTGCTGTGACATAGAGAGAGAACGGACAATGACTGAGAGTGCTGTGACATAGAGAGAGAACGGACAATGACTGAGAGTGCTGTGACATAGAGAGAGAACGGACAATGACTGAGAGTGCTGTGACAGAGAGAGAACGGACAATGACTGAGAGTGCTGTGACAGAGAGAGGACGGACAATGACTGAGAGTGCTGTGACATAGAGAGAGAACAGACAATGACTGAGAGTGCTGTGACATAGAGCGAAAACGGACAATGACTGAGAGTGCTGTGACATAGAGAGAGAACGGACAATGACTGAGAGTGCTGTGATATAGAGAGAGAACGGACAATGACTGAGAGTGCTGTGACATAGAGAGAGAATGGACAATGACTGAGAGTGCTGTGACATAGAGAGAGAACGGACAATGACTGAGAGTGCTGTGACAGAGAGAGAACGGACAATGACTGAGAGTGCTGTGACAGAGAGAGAACGGACAATGACTGAGAGTGCTGTGACATAGAGAGAGAACAGACAATGACTGAGAGTGCTGTGACATAGAGAGAGAACGGACAATGACTGAGAGTGCTGTGACATAGAGAGAGAACGGACAATGACTGAGAGTGCTGTGACATAGAGAGAGAACGGACAATGACTGAGAGTGCTGTGACATAGAGAGAGAACGGACAATGACTGAGAGTGCTGTGACATAGAGAGAGAACGGACAATGACTGAGAGTGCTGTGACATAGAGAGAGAACGGACAATGACTGAGAGTGCTGTGACATAGAGAGAGAACGGACAATGACGGAGAGTGCTGTGACATAGAGCGACAACGGACAATGACTGAGAGTGCTGTGACATAGAGAGAGAACGGACAATGACTGAGAGTGCTGTGACATAGAGAGAGAACGGACAATGACTGAGAGTGCTGTGACATAGAGCGAGAACGGACAATGACTGAGAGTGCTGTGACTTAGACAGAGAACGGACAATGACTGAGAGTGCTGTGACATTTCCAGTTTTCTACAAATATTAGTTGGGAAAGAGAGGAGAGCAAATAATGCCAGGAAATAACTCTGTTAGGTACATCTCGCTTAATAAACTTGTTGCCCACGTTTTGCAGCCAGGAAACCTTAATAAATCCCATTTGTTTCCATTCTATCATGGGATTAAGGGTTTTTACATTATAAATCTCCTTGCATCTATTAAACAGCAGACCACTAGAGTATCAAATGATCTATAACCTTGCATAATATTGTTATCCAGCATCATGCCACGTACTGTAATACGCACATAATTCAGGATTTCTTTCAAATAAGAACTCTTGAACCTAAGTAATCATGAGTATGAACAGAATAAAGTGTGATTAATATGAAAATTCTCCTTTATAAACACACAAAATGGCAGGATGTTGGAAGAAGATCAAAGTACCAAATTCCCACTCCCCACAAAGTACCCCACTCCCCACAAAGTACCCCACTCCCACTCCCCACAAAGTGTCCCACTCCCACTCCCCACAAAGTATCCCACTCCCACTCCCCACAAAGTATCCCACTCCCCACAAAGTACCACACTCCCACTTCCACTCCCCACAAAGTATCGCACTCCCACTCCCCACAAAGTATCCCACTCCCACTCCCCACAAAGTATCCCACTCCCCACAAAGTATCCCACTCCCCACAAAGTATCCCACTCTCCCTCCTCACAAAGTACCCCACTCCCACTCCCCACAAAGTATCCCACTCCTACTCCCCACAAAGTACCCCACTCCTGCTCCCCACAAAGTACCCCACGCCTGCTTCCCACAAATTACCTCCCTCCCACTTCCCACAAAGTATCCCACTCCCCACAAAGTATCCCACTCCTACTCCCCACAAAGTAACCCACTCCTGCTCCCCACAAAGTATCCCACTCCTACTCCCCACAAAGTAACCCACTCCTGCTCCCCACAAATTACCCCACTCCCCAATGTGAAGGTTGAATGTGTGAAGTACCGATGTAGTCAATGTTATTACTCCCTGCTGGCGTGCTGCAGCAGGACATACACAATGTGCCAGTGGGGAAGCCCCCATTGTTTTGAACAAGCCGCAGATGAGAAGGGGGCAGGTCAGGTGAGGACACATTGACTTTACAGGGGTACCTATGTCTGTGCGTAGGGGAACAGCTTTGCTCCTCACTGTGTGTGGCTGACTAGCACTGTACGTTTGTGTGTTTTAGGAAGGTCGATAATTGAATTTGTATGGGTTAGTATATCTGTGTATGAAAAGCTCGGTGTATCACGGTGTGGCTCGGTGTATCACGGTGTGGCTCGGTGTATCACGGTGTGGCTAGGTGTATCACGGTGTGGCTAGGTGTATCACGGTGTGGCTCGGTGTATCACGGTGCGGCTCGGTGTATCACGGTGTGGCTAGGTGTATCACGGTGTGGCTAGGTGTATCACGGTGTGGCTAGGTGTATCACGGTGTGGCTAGGTGTATCACAGTGTGGCTCGGTGTATCACGGTGCGGCTCGGTGTATCACGGTGCGGCTCGGTGTATCACGGTGTGGCTCGGTGTATCACGGTGTATCACGGTGTGGCTCGGTGTATCACGGTGTGGCTCGGTGTATCACGGTGTGGCTCGGTGTATCACGGTGTGGCTAGGTGTATCACGGTGTGGCTAGGTGTATCATGGTGTGGCTCGGTGTATCACGGTGCGGCTCGGTGTATCACGGTGTGGCTAGGTGTATCACGGTGTGGCTAGGTGTATCACGGTGTGGCTAGGTGTATCACAGTGTGGCTCGGTGTATCACGGTGCGGCTCGGTGTATCACGGTGTGGCTCGGTGTATCACAGCGTTGCTTGGTGTATCACGGTGCGGCTCGGTGTATCACGGTGTGGCTCGGTGTATCACAGTGCAGCTCGGTGTATCACGGTGTGGCTTGGGTATCGCTGTGTGGCTCGGTGTATCACTGTATGGCTCGGTGTATCACGGTGTGGCTCGGTGTATCACGGTGCGGCTCGGTGTATCAGGGTGTGGGTGTATCACGGTGTGGCTCGGTGTATCACGGTGTGGCTCGGTGTATCACGGTGTATCACGGTGTGGCTCGGTGTATCACGGTGTGGCTCGGTGTATCACGGTGTGGCTCGGTGTATCACGGTGTGGCTCGGTGTCTCACGGTGTATCACGGTGTGGCTCGGTGTATCACGGTGTGGCTGGGTGTATCACGGTGTGGCTCGGTGTATCACGGTGTGGCTCGGTGTATCACGGTGTGGCTCGGTGTATCACGGTGTGGCTCGGTGTATCACAGTGTGGCTCGGTGTATCACGGTGTGGCTCGGTGTATCACGGTGTGGCTCGGTGTATCACGGTGTGGCTCGGTGTATCACGGTGTGGCTCGGTGTATCACGGTGTGGCTCGGTGTATCGCTGGGCTCGGTGTATCACGGTGTGGCTCTGTGCATCACGGTGTGGCTCGGTGTATCACGGTGCGGCTCGGTGTATCACGGTGTGGCTCGGTGTATCACGGTGTGGCTCGGTGTATCACGGTGTGGCTCGGTGTATCACGGTGTGGCTCGGTGTATCACGGTGTGGCTCGGTGTATCACGGTGTCTCTCTGTGTATTCCGGTGTGGCTCGGTGTATCACGGTGTGGCTAGGTGTATCACGGTGCGGCTCGTGTATCATAGTGTGGCTCGGTGTATCACGGTGTGGCTAGGTGTATCACGGTGTGGCTAGGTGTATCACGGTGTGGCTCGGTGTATCACAGTGTGGCTCTGTGTATCACGGTGTGGCTAGGTGTATCACGGGGTGGCTAGGTGTATCACGGTGTGGCTCGGTGTATCACGGTGTCTTTCTGTGTATTCCGGTGTGGCTCGGTGTATCACGGTGTGGCTAGGTGTATCACAGTGTGGCTAGGTGTATCACGGTGTGGCTAGGTGTATCACGGTGTCTCTCTGTGTATTCCGGTGTGGCTCGGTGTATCACGGTGTGGCTCGGTGTATCACGGTGTGGCTAGGTGTATCACAGTGTGGCTAGGTGTATCACGGTGTGGCTAGGTGTATCATGGTGTGGCTAGGTGTATCACGGTGTGGCTTGGTGTATCACGGTGTGGCTAGGTGTATCACAGTGTGGCTAGGTGTATCACGGTGTGGCTAGGTGTATCATGGTGTGGCTAGGTGTATCACGGTATATCACAGTGCATCACAATGTGGCTCGGTGTATCACGGTGTCTCTCGCTGTGGCTGGGTGTATCACAGTGTGGCTCGATGTATCATGGTGTGGCACAATGTAGCTCGGTGTATCACGGTGTGGCTCCATGTATTCTGGTGTATCATGGTGTGGCACAATGTGGCTCGGTGTATCACGGTGTATCACGGTGTATCACTGTGTGGCTCGGTGTATCATTGTATATCACGGTGTGGCTCAGTGTATCACTGTATGTTTTGGTGTATCACGGTGTAGCACGGTGTGGCTCAGTGTATCATGCTGTCTCTCGGTGTACCAAGGTGTGATTCGGTAGGTCTCTGAGTGATTAGATCTGCATATGACTTCGTAGCTCTGTAAGTGTGTAAGTAAACATGTACTGTATGTCTGACTAATTACATGCCACTGCGCATAAATAAAACCGTAAACAGATGGACAAAAAAGGGCTTATATCATTTTGCTGGTTGAAAGTTCCAAACAAAGACGTCCGCCAACGAGCTTGGGGAAAACTGCACATTTACAAAACCCATCTTTTCAGGCTGATTATATTAAGATCGGTATGGCCTAGAATTGCACAAATGACCCTATATGGTAATATACTTTACAACTATAATATTTGTGATAACAAATTGAGACATAAGATAAAAAATTATCTATTTCCCGAAAGAAAGAAAGAAAAATCTAAACTCCACCGTATACCATATGAGCAAAATAGTGCAGGAGTCAGACATTAACCAAAGTGTTTACGGTTCAGCCCAATCCAATTTGTGAGTCAAATTAACAGCACCTGAAACAGAATTTTAACATGGAATTGTATATCCACTGGTGGCTACGAAATAGTTCAAACATAATATATTTGGCTGCTTGCGTATGTGCATCCACTCACTACTCTTAATCCGATTCATCATAATTTGTCTCCCTGAGTATTTTCTGGTTATTTATTAAACTACAATAGTGCCGATCTGGGCAATATGTGACAAACGCCCATTGACTTGAATTGCAAGAGCGCCCTGATCAGCACTATAAAGGTGTCTATTATTATTTATTTATTTATAACATATTTTACCAGGAAGTAATACATTGAGAGTTACCTCTCGTTTTCAAGTATGTCCTGGGCACAGAGTTAAGACAAATAATACATGGTTACAAATACAGTTACATAAATGAGCAGGGTATACATTATATACAAGACATTGCGTGCACAGTTAAAGAAAATATATATTATGGGCGTATGAAACAGTTACAGACCAGATTAAAATGTGTGACAGCCTTAGATTTGAAAGAACTTAAACTGGTGGTGGATGTGAGAGTCTCAGGTAGGTTGTTCCAGTTTTGGGGTGCACGGAAGGAGAAGGAGGAACGTCCGGATACTTTGTTGAGCCTTGGGACCATGAACAGTCTTTTGGAGTCTGATCTCAGGTGATAGGTGCTGTATGTGGTAGGGGTGAGGAGCTTGTTCAGGTAGCTGGGTAGCTTGCCCATAAAGAATTTGAAGGCAAGACAGGAAAGGTGAACTTTGCGCCTAGACTCTAGTGATGACCAATCTAGTTCTTTGAGCATTTCGCAGTGATGTGTGTTGTTGTTGCATTGGAGAACAATATAACTATAACGAGCACTATAACTAGTGATTTGATAGTTAGTAGTAATTTGCAGTTGCAAAAAAGCAGGAATATATCTCTGATATTATATCCTGGACGGATCCCCAATAATGTCAGAAATATGTTTGTCTATTAGCAATAATCAATCAATTGGGAGAAGGAGCGGTTCGGTCAGTAAAATTACTTTGACTCTGTTAACAATAACACTGAGGGGCCTTTGCTATAAGCGTCCATAAAAAAAGTTGCTGGGCCGTTTAATTCGCCAGTTTTTTGAGCATTGCTATCACGGTATTCGGAAGGCCTCAATTACCTGGGGTCTCCGGAGCAGAACCACGTTGATTTGAGAACCGGGGACCCCCTGCTTCCCGAGATATAGGCCCCATTATGGGGTGCCGGTATCTCCTATGAATTTTATTCCCACGGTCATGTGATGCGGGACATTTAAATGCATAGGAAATACCGGCACCCCTTAACGGGGCCTGTATCTCAGAAAGCAGGGGGTCCCCAGACCTCAAATCAACACGGTTCTGCTCCGGAGACCCCCTGCTCATCTACACTAGTATTAAAATGTATATTTTAATTATTAATTTAATTATTATATAGAGTGTGAATCAGGGAAACCTGGATCAAATCCCGGAGTCCGCTCCTTGTGACTTTGGGTAAGTCACTTATCTCCCTGTGCCTCAGGAACAAAAAGTATAGATTGTACGCTCCTCTGGGCAGGAAGTGTGTGTGTAACATTCCTATGTGCTGCGTACTGTGCGATATACTGTAACTGTGACGCGCTTTGAGTCCAATCGGGAGCAAAGCTCTTTATGAATTAAAGTTATTATTAGTAGTATTATTACTTGTTAAGCTACATGCCGACATATCCATTAGGGATTTAGTAGAAGAAATTCAGTGTAGTCTGGCTACTGAGCTTGCTGGGATTTTTTGTGTGTCCGGCAAACGGCACGACAATAAAAATTCCAAGCATTTCTGCACTAAAAGTACAGGGTAACAGCGGGTGAGACAATGACAACGAAATGCTCATTGCTACGTGATTCGTGACATATTAAGTCATGCATCTAGGTCACGCCCCCTAATCAAAATGAACATTTTCAATATTTATTCACTCCTGGTACCTTATATCAAGCTGGATCTTTCCTGTTCCAAAAGAACTAGTCTGGTATTGTAACATGTTGTCACAATAGAGCCAAGCCATGCTTAAATTGTGTGAGCAGTCCAGCAACCACAGGGTTAACTTGAAGGGCGATATTTCCGGTCGCTTGTGGGGGTAACATGGATTGTCCATGGGGCCTGGTAATAAAACAAATCAAAGTGGACCATGCTTACATTAAGCACAGCGACAGTGACTGCGGCAGCGCTGATTTAATCTCTCAGACCCAGCTTCATGGAGTAGGGTTAAAGATTCAAACCCACACTAATATAAAACATAAATCTGTTACGGGCAGAAGTACTCGGGTGTAAGGATATCAAGTATGAGAGGATATCTGTACAAATATGCGATCATTTGTTTCCCTGACAAACTTAGAAGTGAGACCAGCAAAAAGCAGAGGTTATGTATCAAAGTTATTCACCCAGCGCAGACAATGTTTATCTCACAGAAAAATCCAATCTTTATACAACAGCTTTAGGACGTCTCCGATGTCTGCAATCTATAAAACGGTATAAATCACCCAGGTAAAATACGTCACGGCCATAGGATATATCTCAATGTTAAATAACAGTTTTTTTTTAAATTCAGCTGGTCGTCATCATCAAGCTTTTGAATTTGGCCTCTATTCAAGTCTAGCCACTTGAGAACAAAGTGCCCCTCCATGAGAAGAAGCTCGGACGTTTTGCCGGCAGATTCTGCTGTTTCTGCAGCCACAATGACCCCAGCCTCGACTGCCCGGAATAACCTCTCACCCTGTCTTTTAGTTCATTACAGTTCTATGTATTACTATTGTTTATACCTAGCTCTTTAATTAACGCTGGATGTCACAATATAGCCGTAAGAGATGTTACATTGTGTATGCTGTTTGGCAACCAAGGGGTTAACCTTATTTATTTATCATGTCCCTTTTTATCCTGCTTCCAGGCCCATGCAATAAACCCATCAAGAAAATGTTTTGTGTTTCATCAGAGACCAACTTTCTGTAACTGTTTATAATAAAATGACACCCCGGGAGGAGCGAATGTTCCCAGGTACCGAACAATGTTCTTGTGGGTGAGCGTCATAAAACCGCACTGCGACCAGACTAAAGGTTATACACAGAACCGTTCTAGATCTATCATTACTGGCTAAGAAGAAATACAAATCATTTTGTACAACCTGCAGTAGCGTCACCCACAAGTATGAATAACCCGACCAGAATTAGGGCGTTAGAGAGCTCTTCATGCAGCAAACATTTTCTATGTTAAAATTTATACACATACATTTCGGGCGATATTTGCACAGGGAGAGACGGCTCTCTCAGAGCAGCTCTCTCTGCAGGAGATACAACTCGCCGGGTAAGGCCTTTTCAGAGGGTCGTTCATCAGATCAATCGCCCGTTTTGTGAATTTTTGCCAAGACAGGTAATGAAGGCTTTCTGATACCGTGATAGCAACGCTCATAAAAAGGGTGATTTGTTGACATGGTCCGGTGATTTGTTTTATGAACCTTCTCTGAATGAGGCCCTTACTGTTATAATCACTGGGCCAAGCTGTCGGACCGTGACTGCCCCGGGTCCAGAGGATTATCGCTGATCCGGAAGCATGGACCCCGCGTAGCGCGTACGCAGTAGCACTTTAACCTTTTTCAGCTCCTGACACTAACTCTTGCTACATCTGTATGTCCTTGGGATTCCCACCCACCCTTGTATCACAGAGGAAACAGGAGAGACACACAGAGCATGACCAGCACTGTACCCACATGGATGGTATGTTTGTGGCCGGCAATGCCATACAAGTGCTGACTTGTTTGGGCCCCTAAAAATGATCATGATGGTCTCCCCCACACGGCTTTCCCAACTCCACTTTTTTGACAATTACATACAACTAATAGACATATTATTTTCACCGTCTATTGCATGTATATCTGTGTGTACTCACACTCCCATCCCAACTCCAAATGGTGAGAATACCCTCTGTTCCTGATTAACATCAATATAATAATCACTCACAAGGATTATTGTTAATCTTCTTTATCCTGAGCATCATCATCATTGTTGGCAGTATTGTCTTTGAGGCCAATTATATAAAATCATTCCCACTGGAAAGAACCGCTAACCAACCCTTTTTATTTTGCCGGTAACGGTATTCATCAAACATACCAGCTTCTCAGCATCTTTATTTAGCTGAGCCTCTTGCAAAGTTCACTTACATGGTTGTAAACACTCTTAGATTATAGACTGGAGGGTGGACAGCTTACGCAAACCATAGCCAGCCTCTAAATAAAGGGCTCGAAATAGTTCTCTTTCTCTGAGTATATAAACAGGGGGGCCCTGATCTTATTCCTGCAACTTCTCTGTAATTGTTGTTTTAGTCTTCGCGGCAGGACCTCAGCGGCAGGACCTCAGCGGCAGGACCTCAGCGGCAGGACCTCAGCGGCAGTACCTCAGCGGCAGGACCTTAGCGGCAGGACCTCAGCGGCAGGACCTTAGCGGCAGGACCTCAGCGGCAGGACCTCAGCGGCAGGACCTCAGCGGCAGGACCTCAGCGGCAGGACCTCAGCGGCAGGACCTCAGCGGCAGGACCTCAGCGGCAGGACCTCAGCGGCAGGACCTCAGCGGCAGGAGCTTAGCAGCAGGACCTCAGCGGCAGGACCTCAGCGGCAGGACCTTAGCGGCAGGACCTTAGCGGCAGGACCTCAGCGGCAGGACCTCAGCAACAGGACCTCAGCGGCAGGACCTCAGCGGCAGGACCTCAGCGGCAGGACCTCAGCGGCAGGAGCTTAGCGGCAGGACCTCAGCGGCAGGACCTCAGCGGCAGGACCTTAGCGGCAGGACCTCAGCGGCAGGACCTTAGCGGCAGGACCTCAGCGGCAGGACCTCAGCGGCAGGACCTCAGCGGCAGGACCTCAGCGGCAGGACCTCAGCGGCAGGACCTCAGCGGCAGGACCTTTGGGCAGGACCTCAGCGGCAGGACCTCAGCGGCAGGACCTCAGCGGCAGGACCTCAGCGGCAGGACCTCAGCGGCAGGACCTCAGCGGCAGGACCTCAGCGGCAGGACCTCAGCGGCAGGAGCTTAGCGGCAGGACCTCAGCGGCAGGACCTCAGCGGCAGGACCTTAGCGGCAGGACCTTAGCGGCAGGACCTCAGCGGCAGGACCTCAGCGACAGGACCTCAGCGGCAGGACCTCAGCGGCAGGACCTCAGCGGCAGGACCTCAGCGGCAGGAGCTTAGCGGCAGGACCTCAGCGGCAGGACCTCAGCGGCAGGACCTTAGCGGCAGGACCTCAGCGGCAGGACCTCAGCGGCAGGACCTCAGCGGCAGGACCTCAGCGGCAGGACCTCAGCGGCAGGACCTTAGCGGCAGGACCTCAGCGGCAGGACCTCAGCGGCAGGACCTTTGGGCAGGACCTCAGCGGCAGGACCTCAGCGGCAGGACCTCAGCGGCAGGACCTCAGCGGCAGGACCTCAGCGGCAGGACCTCAGCGGCAGGACCTCAGCGGCAGGACCTTTGGGCAGGACCTCAGCGGCAGGACCTCAGCGGCAGGACCTCAGCGGCAGGACCTCAGCGGCAGGACCTTTGGGCGCGCCCTTTAAGCCTGACCAGATATATTCTTCTCTATCTCTGCTGCATCGCTGCTATATTTCAGTTGTATTTTCTTGCTGGGGGCTGATCGGCACAGATGCACAGTGATTTCCATTTGTGGATCCGCGGCTGAAAAAAAGGGTGTGAGTGCCGAGCACGCGCATTTGAAGTGAAACTTCTTTGCCTTTTGTCACAGAAATTGCATTTGTGATGGTAATGTTTTTAATCAAAAATCAAAAATAAAAACACAATTTCAGTTTTAAAACGCAAAAAAATTTGACTTGGAACGTGCGTGCTCAGCACCCCCCCCCCCCCCCCGTTTTAGCTATTTGCACTTCTATATTTATACTAACTGTGAATTCCTTGTGTAACTGTGAATTCCTTGTGTGTGTTTGTGTGTGTCTCTGCATGTGTGTGTCTCTGTGTGTGTGTGTCTCTGCATGTGTGTGTCTCTGCGTGTGTGTGTCTGTGTGTGTGTCTGTGTGTGTGTCTCTGCATGTGTGTGTCTCTGCGTGTGTGTGTCTGTGTGTGTGTCTGTGTGTGTGTCTCTGCATGTGTGTGTCTCTGTGTGTGTGTGTCTCTGCGTGTGTGTGTGTGTATGTGGTGCCTCTGTCTCCCAATGTGGTGGGGTTGCTGTTGCTCCTGCGCATGAGCGGAGCGCAGGCGGCTACTGCTGCCTACAACCTCCGTGCTGCCTGAAACTTTGAGGTATGCGCATGCGCGGGCGCACGCCCATCTGGAGGGACAATGCTTCTGGATAGGAGTTAATCCTCCAGTGCCGCGGCCGTGCCGCGGGGAGGGGTGGGGGAAGGGGTGGGACAATGCTTCTGGATAGGAGGTAATCCTCCAGTGCCGCGGCCGTGTGACCGCAGCTTACTCTGGCGCCTTTAGGCTGGGACACCACTATGACAAATAGCTAATAAATTTGACCCTCAAGACTTCAATAGGGCTCTATTACACTCAGAGTATTATGGTGCTGGGACCCAGGGTTGCCACCTCTCCGGGGTTGACCCGGAGACTTTAGGTTTCGGGCACTTATCTCCGGGCTACGGGTTGCCGTCGTCAATTTCCGGCTGGCGGCAGGGTGCGGTGCGGTTCGGCGGCATCTCTGGCATTCTCCGTTATTCTCCTGCAATTTCTCCCTCCAACTGCAGTTCAACGTGCGCCACGTTGCCATGGTAACCAGACGCTACGTGACGACATGGCGCTACGTGGCAGCACTGCAACGCAGCGCCACGTAGCATCATGACATCATGTAGCGTCTGGTTACCATGGAAATGTAGTGTCATTTGACGCCACGCAGCCATGTTCCCTGCCGTTGGAGGGGGAATTTCAACAGGATGACGGGAGACACCACCGCCCCACCACCCGCCGCCCCACCACCCCGCCGCCCCACCACCCCGCCGCCCCACCACCCCACCACCCCGCCGCCCCACCACCCCGCCGCCCCACCACCCCGCCGCCCCACCACCCGCCGCCCCACCACCCCGCCGCCCCACCACCCTGACGCCCCACCACCCCGCCGCCCCACCACCCCGCCGCCCCACCACCCCGCCACCCCACCACCCCGCCGCCCCACCACCCCGCCACACAAAGCAAGGGATTTTTTTATTCCCCGGGTTGGCCTTCAGTAGAAGGTGGCAGCCCTGCTGGGACCACATATTTGTTCACTACTGGGAGAGTTGTTGAATCTTTTTATACACTGATTAAACTACAAATACATGTTTTCTTTCAAGACCAAAAGGTTATAAAACTGTCCTGAGCTTTGGAGAAGGGACACATTACGGTCAGAACATACCCTCCGGCGTAGGACGGGAGTCTGGGGTTCTGGCACAGATCAAAAGGAACAATTGGTTGTAAGATTCAGGTCTGAGACCCAGAAAAGCAGACTCGGGGGTACAGATATAGTAACCAGTAGTGACTTCTGTGCCACTGCCATGCACAGTCACGTGACCGTGGCGGTCCCAGCACTGCCGTGGCACCGCAGGTTTTCCCGAAGTCAGAGGCGTCCGCAAAGATTTGCACTTGCAAAAATATGTCGATCTCACAGTGAAGTCGAACTTTGGCAAAACGTTCATCCATCTTCTAAACAGGTCAGGTTTTCAAGATATCCCTGCTTCAGAACAGGTGGCTCAATCTGTGGTTCAGCCAATGACTGCACCACCTGTGCTGCAGCAGGAATATCCTGAAAACCTGACCTGTTTGGGGGTCTTGAGGACTGGAGTTGGCCACTCCTGTTCTATACTGAGGACCCCATAGGTTTAAGCTTATAAATTAATTCTGGGGGTGGCAGTGTAATTGGGTTGTTGTGTGAAGGTTTTAGGGGATGCTAGTGCTCATTTATAGTGCCATGTGGGAAGGGGAATAAGATATCTGGGACACCATGCACACTCATGGGCACACGTGTAAGCATTAGCATGTACGGGACACTGGGTTATATATTACATAGAAGCGTGTGTGCATGCGTGTGCATGTGTGCGCGTGTGGATTTCATGCTTGATGATTGGAAAGCAGATGTTTTCCCACATTAGTCATGTTAAACCTGCCACATAGACATTTTTGGGAGGAAGAATTTAGATATATAGGGAAGAGGTACATGTAGCTAAAACAAGAAATCAAGATGCACTAAAAAGGTCTACAAACATATTTCTAAAGGGCTAAAATAGACCTCAGAAATAGGCTCAAGAGACCAGAGGTACTGTAAGTAGCCAGAGTAATGAGACCAGAGGTACTGTAAGTAGCCAGAGTAATGAGACCAGAGGTACTGTAAGTATCCAGAGTAATGAGACCAGAGGTACTGTAAGTAGCCAGAGTAATGAGACCAGAGGTACTGTACACTGGCGACACACTTTATTCGAGCTCGGCTAGTCCCACGAATTCGGGTATACCCGGGTGTATTGAGGTTTATGACTGTTTTCTGCCCGAGTGCATTGAGTTATTTTCCGGCAGGGATTGAAGCATTTTATTCCCGCTGGCTGCAATACTGCACAGTACATATATATATACTGCATTACAATTCATGAATTTATGCCATCTGGTAGACACGCGAAGCATTGCAGCCTATTAAATCCTAATCATTATCATTTAACAGATCAGCCGCCCGTCAGCCAGGCATGAACCCAGGCTGGGAAGGCAAATGCAACGGGGCTTGTCAGAGGTGAGGAGCGGCGCATTCCAGGTATCTGCCAGGTACATACCGGGTATTTGCTCGAATAAAGTGTGTCGGTGCAGTAAGTAGCCAGAGTAATGAGACCAGAGGTACTGTAAGTAGCCAGAGTAATGAGACCAGAGGCACTGTAAGTAGCCAGAGTAATGAGACCAGAGGTACTGTAAGTAGCCAGAGTAATGAGACCAGAGGTACTGTAAGTAGCCAGAGTAATGAGACCAGAGGTACTGTAAGTAGCCAGAGTAATGAGACCAGAGGTACTGTAAGTAGCCAGAGTAATGAGACCAGAGGTACTGTAAGTAGCCAGAGTAATGAGACCAGAGGTACTGTAAGTAGCCAGAGTAATTAGACCAAAACTCATTTAATCTTCTAGGAGTTCACCAACATTTCAGATACAGAGATCTTGTGAGTATGAAGTGGGACATAGAGCTAGATTCATAAAGTGTCATTAAGTTAGTGCATAACTTGTTTGCAGAAATTCAAATCTGCTGGGAATTTGCCAGCTCCTTTCATTCTATCACTGATAATGCGCAGACTGATTCAGATTGTTAAAAATCCAAATTAGTTTGCGGATTCCGGAAATATGGGGAGAGCTGAGAAGTGGAGCACGCTGAGACCGTGGTGCTACCCAGCAGCTGGCTCACTCTCACTGCTACAGTAGAGCTGCTGTCCTTAATAGCAGAAGTTGTCGGTTCTGATTCTGTTGGGCCTGACACTAGTACCCCCTTCCTCACAAGATGCCTTATGCGTGTCAATATAGGTCTTATGGAAATCCCTTTAGGAAATATGGTGCAAGTCGTTTAAATATACTTTGCAGAATCATTAGCATATCTCCCAGGTGTGCTCCTTTCTGAGCACAGGTGTCTCTCCACATGCTGTTGGAGGAGATATATCAAAAACGAATAGACGATACCGTTCTGTGGCTAACGAAATGCTTCTATTTGTGCGAGCTTTCGAGATACACTGATCTATTCTTCCGGCGGTGTTACATTGAATAAAGCATGCAAGGGCTTTACGCAAGAACAGTGTCTCTTGTAATCTGACTAGAGCCCATCCCTCCCCCTGTGTAGTGTGCAATTTATGACTTGAGGTGTTAAATAGTCCCTGAATGTGAGTGATGTAAGAGTGTGTGTGTGTGTGTGTATGTAAGGATGTAAATATAAATAAATAAAGAGCCCACAGTGTATACAGCGCTTTACAAAAGGTGTGTGTGGCGTGGGAGTGTATACCAATGGTGTGGGTAGGTGTGGAAATGTGAGAGGGTGTTGCATTACTAAAAGTGTGTGTAGATACTATGTGGTCCCTATTGGTATATAGGGATGGAATTACATAGAGTATTTGTATGTGTAGGAGACAGCTGTGTGTGCAATCATATAGCGCAGTATGTATATTCATGGGAGAGGTCAGTGTATCTCAAAAGCTCGCACAAATAAAAGCATTTTGTTAGCCATAGAACGGTATCGTCTATTCATTTTTGATTATTAAAGCTCGGCTAACGCGGTACTGATACACATACATACATATGGATAGATGGATTGATGCGGCACTTGGGACTCCCTCTCTCGACGATCTGGAACTTCATTGTGCCGATCTCTAATGGCCTTTTACTGCTCTAAACACAGAGAAGCGGACAGGATTGCTCCTCTTCAGTTTGTGGCGTCACTGAATCACGTGACTTAAAGGTGGTCATGTGACCGCGCTGTGCTGCAGAAGCTGTGGCCCCCTGCTACCGTGATCCCTCCAGCTCCCAAAGGTTGCCCTTATTTCCTGGCAGTAACCTTAACAGAGCTTATGGAATAAGATGAATACCGCTTGGGTTATAATGGGCTAATGTGCAAGTGATTTACAATAACCACAGTTACTGAGAACGCCGCGCTTTTACGGGAGGAAATCCTGGTTAACGTTACATTATTTGCTTTAGTGAATACTGTTATGATTAGCGGGTGTTAACTTAAGTTAATGTGACATTAAGTAGGCTAATAGAGTTTAGTGAATCTAGCACAGAATGTCTAATACGTGTTAAAGACAATTCTCTGTAAACAATTCGCAGGGCCCGTTTTCCAGCTGCTGCGATGTCTGTTTTCTGGGTACGTTTCTGGTCACGGTGTCACGCTGTTATTGTATCACAATAACACACTCACTGGTTTTTGTAGTGCTACTGTCTGTAACAGCGTTGTGGAATAATTAAATACTGAAAATAAATCTTTGCATTTTAGAAAGATTTTATTCTTTACAATATTACTGCTTGGAAAAGAAGAAAGGTTTCCTAAAACAAATGAAAAAAATGTTTTCCCAATAAAAAGTAAAACATATATTTAGCAAAAAAAGGGGCAGCACTGTGGCCTGGAATTTAAACAAGTTGTGGTTCTTCCCCTCCCAATACTATCACACTTGAAATGAACACGACATGACACGGGTGCGTTCTATGTACGCATGGTATTTGGGCCGAATACAACAGGGTGCTTAAAGCAGCATTCCACACAATGATAAGTAATTAGCTAAGTTGCCAATCGATCGGCGAAGATTTGGGTTCACTAATTGTCTGTCAGTGCAGCAGAAGAGGACCAACGATGCAACGTTCTGTGGGGAAGATCATGTGACCAGGCAGTCACTAGATACCATTGATGCTGTGCTAGAGAGAGGGCAGGGCTCAAGGTCAGAGCCTGTTTCAGAAGAGGAAGAGGATGACTTTGTAAATGGTTGCTATAGAAACAAAAAAATGCTTGCTACATTAGAATACATTAAAAATATAATTCAAAGTTGTATAAAAAATGCTACAAGTATTTTCTCATAGTACAGAACTGATTTATTTTTTTTAAAAACACGTACTGTAAGATATTGCTCGGTCTGCAGCTTTAATGTAAAAGGTCAGGTTTTCAATATCTCTAATTAACACAAACATAACAAATTAGCCAAATTACCAAGACCACTTCCTGGGCATGTTTTGCCCTGAAAGCAGAAGACATAACTGTGTTTTACAGGCAGGTGCTGAATGATCTCAGATGTGGTTTTGTTGTACATTGGCACAAAAAAAAAAAAAAAAACTAAATATAATTTACAACAGTTCTACTTTTTATCCTGACATCATAAGATAAGCTAAATCAATTCCGGTTCACCTGGTTTTTCATAAAAGAGATTTTAGTTCTGTAACCAGTATTTGCCAAACACAACACTCGCTGGACAGCTTTAGCTATGAAAGAATTGCAAGAATTACAATATATCACAGTTAAGAATGCTGAACCTGATTGCAACATCATCCATCTCATGTAAAGTGTTCAAGCCATCCAACACCAGATAACTTTATAAGGTAACACTTTGACTATCATTACTCACAAGAGGAATGAGATCATGTTTCATATCATATCTGTCCTAATCAATTGTCATAATTGTGTGTTGCCAAAGTTTTTATTTTTATTTTAGCCTAACAGAAAAATCCTCTGTAAATTGTCTGGCATTTAGATTATTTAAATTAAATACATTATCCGAATGTACAGTAAGTTACACATGTATACTATAGTTTCTTAATATGTACTGTAGAAATCAAATTCCGTGAGTATATAATATCATGAGCTATACAATGATATTATATAATGTTATCCCATACTGTATTTGTCCTATTTCTATGAACATATATTTTCTTCTAAGGTATTACATGATAGCAATCCTTCTCCACCTGCACACTATTACCATTACTCACTTTATCAGCGAATTCCTACTTTCCATGCATGCGGCTCTAACTACTGTAACGTTAGTGGCTATACAGCATTAATAAAGTCCATATATTGTTATTTACCTGTTTTCTGAGTTTATAAATAGTTTGATACAGGATGTAAAGTGTTAGCACCAAGATGAGCAAAGATTAGCTCACATTTTCAAAATCGTCTAGTTTGGGATTTTTGTGACCCACATGCAAAAATCTCACAATGCACAAGAATTGAGATAAGTGGCACTATTTTACCCAGCATTTAAAATTCCCACATTACCTCGTGTATTTCTGCCTTTTTTTTGTGGTTTGGGAAAAGTGCCACATTTTGAGAATATTCCTTAAAAACCCACCAAGCCAGTGATGCCGTGTGAACTTGGTATGGAAGTTTGTTTAAATTAAATGGGAAATATTTGTTAAGTGAGTTTTTAGGACCTGTTGGCATGAATGTTTTAACAAACGTCCCAGCATGTGAATCCGTTAATAAATATACAGGAACATGTGCAAAGTGATCTGGGACATATCTGCAAACCTCAAATGTCAACCAGATATTATTTTTCATTTCTGAATTCTAAAACAAAATGTGTTCATGACACTCTACAGATGACATGTACAATTAATACTTTATAAATCTTCCCAACCCAAACTGCCCCAGGTTTGCAATACATGTATTAAAAAATTGCGGCATATTTTTATATTTAATGCTATTAGAAAATATAGATGGGGAAAAAATAGAAAGAACCGTCTGTATTAATATTAATTTATATATCATTGAAAAGATCCTACAAGCTCAGCAGTTTTTAAATTAACATTAGATCTACATCTGAACATACTGGAAATATATCATAGTAGGCAATAAATGGGAACTCATTTTAATGCAAAGCCACAATAATTTCTGGATATTTTAAATGTATTTGTTTTATGCTTAAGAAAATCCATGGCAGCAAATAACAAGAAATGTATTTATCTCCATACATTTTTAGAACACAACTGGCTTAAGCAAAAAAAATATAAAGTACATTACGAGTTATATCAACTGAGCATGAATTAAATAGAAATAGCTGTGTTTATCCAGGTGCTATAGTAAATGAGTACTTCAGTATTAGGCGATAACCTTTTTTATAAGACAAGCTTGCGAGAGTTCTCTCTCTTCCTCAGGTCATTTGAGCATAATGTTATCATAAAACATGATATATGTGTGTGTGTGTGTGTGTGTGTGTGTGTGTGTGTGTGTGTGTGTGTGTGTGTGTGTATATATCTGCACTCCCAAGTTTTTTGGAGACTACTTTTGCATTGCATGTTGACCTTAATCATTAAAATATACATTTGTGGATTTATTATAATACATACTTGTAGAAGTCCTGTATTACATTTACAGACTTGGTAAATATTCGAGGCATGAAGTTTTCAGCTTACCTGTTTTATGGGGAACAGCATGATCAATATGAGGGCTGTTCTGTAACCCCAGTTTTTGTTGAAATGAAACGTACGGTTATCCGTTGTGCTGGAAAAAGTCCCCATATTGGTACGGGACATGCCTTCCTTATGTACTATTTATTCAGCAGTGCAGCTGGGCACCACTTTGTTCTACAAAACATTTGCAAGAGACACTTTTACAAGCATCGGGATGTTCTTTTTGGCAAAAACCACTTTACAATAACATGAACGTTGTTCTTGCATTCTTGTTCCTTCCACAATTTGTACAAACCCTTAGAAACATCTGTCTCTTGGTCTGGAGCAGTGTGACGCACTGTACAGATCAGAGTCTGTGCATCCCAGTTATGTTTCTAAAGATTTCAAAGAGATACAAATGTTCTCTGTTCCTCGCAGACACAGCTGTTTTTTTTCTTATCTGTACATCCAATGAGATTTCATATCAAATGTTTCCAAGTTACGCATTCAAAAAAGCATGATCTAAAGACATTAGCATTTCGTTGCCCTTTTGTACATGAAATAAATAACACGTATAGATTCTTCCTTGCCAAACAAGAATAGGAAAAGCCAAATTAGGTATAACACTGGAAACTTACACTATACAGATGTAGCAGTAGTTATTACCCCTATTAATGCAGAATACTCTAAGAAAGCATGCAGTAAATATCTGGGGCATTAATGGGATAATGCACGCATTTTCAATAGCGCTTCCGGTAAAACGTACAATAATAACACATTAGCATCAGCGCATCGCGTTCCGTTAATCGGACTCATACCGTCTGCTACATATGCTACGGTCATGATATTCATGTATACATAGTCTGGGTGTTTGTAATCACATTCATGCCATCCCTAAATAAATAAATATTGCACACTGCCATATGACGGATTTGCAATTCAGTCTTTCCTTAGAAAAGAAGCTTGTTAGGCGACATATTGCAGAGGTCATTTATCAAGGGCTAAAGTGTTGCAATGGCAAAGTTTGTGTTGATTTATGTTCAAAGTCATTTCTCAATGTTTTGCTTCTTTGTGAAAAATATGACTCAAACCCCAGAAGAAGGGATGGAGACTTTCTATATAAATCCATGATAGAAACAATGCTGAAATGGTCCCTTAACCTTGATAAACCGCCGT
This sequence comes from Ascaphus truei, assembly GCF_040206685.1. Classification (NCBI taxonomy): domain Eukaryota; kingdom Metazoa; phylum Chordata; class Amphibia; order Anura; family Ascaphidae; genus Ascaphus; species Ascaphus truei. Next base: position 589,848 of record NC_134504.1, on the reverse strand, counting down.
CTATTAATATTCTTTTTGATGAATCTGGATGATAATATATAGAATAGAGATAGAAGAGACGATGCACTCAGGAATCCTTATCAGCAAACACGTTTATTAGGAAAGGCAACAGGAACAACAACATAAAACCGATAAAATAAATGGGGGAAAACAAAATACTAACTTCCCTGCCTGATAAGAGGCACGACGCTGCAAAGCTAGCTTATCCTGGGCACATGGGAAGTTCAGATCGCAAGGTATCTGGGGGGGAAAAAACGGCTGGGGTGAGGACCTCCAACAGCTGAAGCATGTTTCCTGAAAATAGGGCACACAGTTCCAGGTCATGAGATATCGCCACAGTCTCTGGAACTAATACAGAAGGGTCTCTAATCACCCCGACTCTCCCCGACATGCCCTTGTATAGATCCTGGTTCCCATACCAAAATATGCAACGAGCCACTCAGTCAATCAGGAGCGTCCCTTTAACTCCTTGACCACTTAATACCGACCTCTCCTCATACACATAATACCGCCCTCTCCTCATACACATAATACCGCCCTCTCCTCATACACATAATACCCCCCTCTCCTCACACACATAATACCGCCCTCTCCTCATACACATAATACCGCCCTCTCCTCACACACATAATACTGCCCTCTCCTCATATACATAATACCCCCCTCTCCTCATACACATAATACCGCCCTCTCCTCATACACATAATACCCCCCTCCCCTCATACACATAATACCGCCTTCTCCTCATACACATAATACCGCCCTCTCCTCATACACATAATACCCCCCTCTCCTCATACACATAATACCGCCCTCTCCCCATATACATAATACCGCCCTCTCCTCATACATATAATACTGCCCTCTCCTCATACACATGTAGCGGTCATGTAAAATGCCTACAGTCATCTCTCCTGTTGGCAGTAAGGCCTGGTAAGTGTGGGCATGCCAGCAGTAATTATGGAGGTTTCCCCTCACACCCTGGTGGGGTGCCCTGTGTATGGCTGGGACTGGTCACATGCTCTGACTCCATGGTTAGTGATGTCAGAGGTGTGTCAGCCTCAGAAGCTTACATAAGGCACAGCACTGTGCTTAAAAGTTAGTTCTGCTGAGAGGAGGAGGGTTAGTTCAGTTGAGGAAGAGTTCCAGCTCTTGTCAGAGCTGAGGAAGGAGTTCAAGTTCTATCAGAGTGTCAGTTATGTTATAGTAACTCCATGGGAGGCTGTGTCCAGGGACCTGGCACAGGACAGTGATTCCTGCGGGAATAAGTGAATCCCTGATCTAGGTGATATACCTATCAAAAGGGAGCACGGGCGAGATGATTGGCTGAATATACCCATTGTGGAGGGCAGCTATGCCCACCGTGACAATAAAGATGGAGCTGATCAGAGAAACCCCTGTGTGTGAGAGTCCAATGATTACACAGGAGGTTGCACCACCGAGGAGTTCCTCGTCAGGATCATCCCCATGCGGACGCAGGGACCCTGGTGAGGTGGAGGCGCTGCACTGGAACTAGGTGAGACTCAGCACACTACCTCAGCTGCCTGTCTGACGGGTCCTCCCCACACACCATCATGCGGGAGACTCAGGAGTCCTGTAGCCAACAGGTGCACCATCAGGCATATCTACACTGTAATGGGGTCCGGTTAGACCACAGGGGCCAAAGTGAGATTGGGTGGGTCAGGCCGGGCCAGAAATACCGTTACACACATAATACCCCCCTCTCCTCATACACATAATACCGCCCTCTCCCCATACACATAATACCGCCCTCTCCTCATACACATAATACCGCCCTCTCCTCATACACATAATACCCCCCTCCCCTCATACACATAATACCCCCCTCCCCTCATACACATAATACCGCCCTCTCCCCATACACATAATACCGCCCTCTCCTCATACACATAATACCGCCCTCTCCTCATACACATAATACCTCCCTCTCCTCAATACACATAATACCCCCTCCCCTCATACACATAATACCGCCCTCTCTCCTCATACACATAATACCGCCCTCTCCCCGATACACATAATACCGCCCTCTCCCCGATACACATAATACCGCCCTCTCCTCATACACATAATACCCCCCTCCCCTCATACACATAATAACCCCCTCCCCTCATACACATAATACCGCCCTCTCTCCTCATACACATAATACCCCCCTCTCCTCATACACATAATACCGCCCTCCCCTCATACACATAATACCCCCTCACCTCATACACATAATACCTCCCTCTCCTCATACACATAATACCCCCTCCCCTCATACACATAATACCGCCCTCTCTCCTCATACACATAATACTGCCCTCTCCTCATACACATAATACCTCCCTCTCCTCATACACATAATACCTCCCTCTCCTCATACACATAATACCCCCCTCCCCTCATACACATAATAACCCCCTCCCCTCATACACATAATACCGCCCTCTCCTCATACACATAATACCGCCCTCTCCTCATACACATAATACCTCCCTCTCCTCATACACATAATACCTCCCTCTCCTCATACACATAATACCCCCTCCCCTCATACACATAATACCGCCTTCTCCTCATACACATAATACCGCCCTCCCCTCATACACATAATACCGCCCTCTCCTCATACGCATAATACCGCCCTCTCCTCATACACATAATACCGCCCTCTCCTCATACACATAATACCACCCTCTCCTCATACACATAATACCACCCTCTCCTCATACACATAATACCGCCCTCTCCTCATACACATAATACCGCCCTCTCCTCATACACATAATACCTCCCTCTCCTCATACACATAATACCCCCTCCCCTCATACACATAATACCCCCTCCCCTCATACACATAATACCGCCCTCTCTCCTCATACACATAATACCGCCCTCTCCTCATACACATAATACCGCCCTCTCCTCATACACATAATACCCCCCTCCCCTCATACACATAATACCGCCCTCTCCTCATACACATAATACCACCCTCCCCTCATACACATAATACCGTCCTCTCCTCATACACATAATAACGCCCTCTCCTCATACACATAATACCTCCCTCTCCTCATACACATAATACCCCCTCCCCTCATACACATAATACCGCCCTCTCTCCTCATACACATAATACCCCCCTCCCCTCATACACATAATACCGCCCTCTCCTCATACACATAATACCCCCTCCCCTCATACACATAATACCGCCCTCTCCTCATACACATAATACCCCCTCCCCTCATACACATAATACCGTCCTCTCCTCATACACATAATACCCCCCTCTCCTCATACACATAATACCTCCCTCTCCTCATACACATAATACCCCCTCCCCTCATACACATAATACCACCTCACCTCATACACATAATACCTCCCTCTCCTCATACACATAATACCCCCTCCCCTCATACACATAATACCCCCTCCCCTCATACACATAATACCGCCCTCTCCTCATACACATAATACCCCCCTCTCCTCATACACATAATACCCCCCTCTCCTCATACACATAATACCGCCCTCCCCTCATACACATAATACCCCCCTCCCCTCATACACATAATACCGCCCTCCCCTCATACACATAATACCGTCCTCTCCTCATACACATAATACCCCCTCCCCTCATACACATAATACCGCCCTCTCCTCATACACATAATACCCCCCTCTCCTCATACACATAATACCCCCCTCTCCTCATACACATAATACCTCCCTCTCCTCATACACATAATACCCCCTCCCCTCATACACATAATACCACCTCACCTCATACACATAATACCTCCCTCTCCTCATACACATAATACCCCCTCCCCTCATACACATAATACCCCCTCCCCTCATACACATAATACCGCCCTCTCCTCATACACATAATACCCCCCTCTCCTCATACACATAATACCCCCCTCTCCTCATACACATAATACCGCCCTCCCCTCATACACATAATACCCCCCTCCCCTCATACACATAATACCGCCCTCCCCTCATACACATAATACCGTCCTCTCCTCATACACATAATACCCCCTCCCCTCATACACATAATACCGCCCTCTCCTCATACACATAATACCCCCCTCTCCTCATACACATAATACCCCCCTCTCCTCATACACATAATACCGCCCTCTCCTCATACACATAATACCCCCCTCTCCTCATACACATAATACCCCCCTCCCCTCATACACATAATACCGCCCTCTCCTCATACACATAATACCCCCCTCTCCTCATACACATAATACCCCCCTCCCCTCATACACATAATACCGCCCTCTCCTCATACACATAATACCCCCCTCTCCTCATACACATAATACCACAGCACACACAAAATGTCCCCCCCCCCCGTTTAGCACACACAAAACATAGCACCCTCCACCCCCTATGCAGCACACACCAGACGGAATCTGCCCCCACACTGAAACAAGCAGGTTACACTGCTGGTGGGCCTGTGGGGGCAATAAGGGGAGGCCCAGGATAGAGGCCCCCCGCGCTCGTCCCTCCTGCTGCCCTTCTCCCACAGGAACCTGCACCTCCTGCTCTGACAGAATTGTAACATTGTTACCATGCTGTGCTATTGCTTGCAGGCCCCGCCCATTCAGAATCTCCTCCAATCCAGGTTCGTGGGAGGCGGAGCCCGAGTACTCTGACTTTAGGAAGATGCAGGGAAATCAGCCGCCCTAGGCCCAAACCAGTATGGTGTGCTGAACTCGCGGGGGAACACGCCTAATAAGGCCCCAAACTGCCTCAGTGTGTGCAGGCAGCACGGGGCATATAGCCATCAAAATCACGCTCCACAATACCTTGCTGCCGTGGGTGCAAAGTATTGTGGGTGGTGATATTGGAAGCTCCCGCCATAATAGACAGCGATACCACCTATAATAAGCCTGGGATCCACCATTAAATAGGCTTTTTTTACGTGAACCCCTTGGAGATGGGTCACTGACCCCTAGGGGTCCCCTAACTAGCAGGGTAGAGTGGTACAAAAAAAACAAAGCAAAAAATATGCATCAAAGTAAAAAAAATAGCAAATACAGGCACTTAGAGTGTCAGCTCTTTGGAGGTGAAGACTGCAGTCGTGGGGCACCCCGCGTCCTGCAGCCCCCCGTGCCCAAGTCCTGCAGCCCCCCGTGCCCAAGTCCTGCAGCCCCACCGTGCCCGACTCCACCCAAGTCCAGCCCCCCCCTCCTGCGTGAGCAGTTTGCAGCTTTGAATGTAGGTGATACTTTTTAGCGCACATTAGGAGAGGGAGAGGGAGAGGGAGAGGGAGAGGGAGAGGGAGAGAGAGAGAGAGAGGGAGAGGGAGAGGGAGGGGGAGGGGGAGAGGGGGGGGGAGAGAGAGAGGGGGGGGAGAGAAGGGGGAGTAGAGAGAGGAGGGAAGGGGGAGAGAGGAGAGGAGGGAAGGGGAGAAGAGAGAGGAGGGAAGGGGGAGAAGAGAGAGGAGGGAAGGGGGAGAAGAGAGAGGAGGGAAGGGGGAGAAGAGAGAGGAGGGAAGGGAGAGAGAGAGGGGGGGGAAGAAGGGGGAGAAGAGAGAGGAGGGAAGGGAGAGAGAGAGGGAGGGGAGAGAAGGGGGAGAAGAGAGAGGAGGGAAGGGAGAGAGAGCGGAGGGAAGGGAGAGAGATAGAGGAGGGAAGTGGGAGAGAGAGAAAATGGAGGGACACAGAGACACACACACAGCTCGATCCAGCCAATGATACGCCCCCTCCCTTAATAGCCACGCCCCCCGCTCCTGCTCTAAAATTATTGCAGGACACCCGGCGCTTGGAGAGTTGGTGACGTCATGTTTGTCAAGCATGAGCGTGCTCAGCGGCAGCGTGGCCGCATCCTTACCTTGTCTCCCCAAGCACCAAGCACCAAGCTTGGGAGAGCGTGCGCGGGCACGCTGCGTGAGCGTGGACGGGAGGCTGAAGATTCAAAGAGGTAAACGCGCCAAGCGCGGTCAGCACCAGCAGGGAGTCAGCCTGAGAAACTCCCCGCACACACAAAGAAAACTCTGTCAGAACGTGTGTACCTGTATGTGCTCTTCTGTCATACAATGTCCTCGCTCCCACACTCTGCTGCGCTTTGCAATATGTTGGCACCATACAAATAAAAGTTAATAATCAATTATAATGTCATGTATAAAGACTTCTCATGTTGATCTCCTAATAAGTGTCATAACCTATAAGAAATATACATTTCTTAATGAAAAATTGAATTATTCTTTAAAGGGAAACTGAAGTGGCATGAACGCTTTTGAAATAACGCATTTCTACAAATAAAGGTACTTGTTCCCCATATAACCGTAAGACACAGCAATCATTGGGTTCACATCATTGGATATTCTTTCATGTATTGCACGTACTGTATATTCTACTTAAACCCTGGTAGTGTTTTGTTTATATGAAGGTCATTGTCAACACAATCACTGTGGCTTCCATAATTGTACTTGTAAGTAAATTCTTAAAGTATAGTGTTTCAAAGATGTACTGTATCAGTCTGCTTCATGCAACAGTGATTCTGTGACTATATTCAATCTGAATTGTAAAACAGAGCAGGTAACACACTGATAACGCTGGTAGAGATGTTACGTCTGCTTTTACTCTGCTTTTATGACAGTGATTACAGGAACATTAACAGAATACATTTATATGACTTCTATATTGTGAGAGAGCAGTCAGTAGGCTAGCCTTTTATTTGGGAAAGATAAGGTGGTTATAAATGTGTATTTTCCATGAATATCAAAACAAACATCTTCTCAGAAAATTCATGCAGTATGCATTCATGTTGGCAGTGGTTTTTAGGATTTTTTTACGAGGTAGAACTGAAGCTCTTGTAATGGCAAATACGCAATGAGGAAATTGGACCTACTTATTTAGGTTAAACAAGGATGGTCATTTAGTATAAAAGATATTTGTATCTTATTCCACCAGTTTGCCGATATGTTCCAGTAGCCGCATTGGTTCATGGTTACATTCAACAAGCTACGTTCGTCATAGGTTGTGATGCCTTTTAGGGAACCTCATACCTATGCCAAAAAGGTTCAGACAGACAAACTTAAAGTAGCAATGCCCCGTGAATGTTTGATGCTGAATCGGGGATACTGCGGCTTGATGAATCCCACCCTTTTCTGTGTAGCACCGCCCATGAGCTGTGCCATCTGTAATGTATAACCCTAACCCTAACCCTAACCCTAACCCTAACCCTTTTCTGTGTAGCACCGCCCATGAGCTGTAACATATGTAATGTCACTTCAATGATTGGATTTATAATCTGTACAACTTTTCATATTCTTGTAAAGTCATTAAGGCAAAATATATTGCTGGAAAGGTTGCTTTATATCCAAATGTATGAGTTGGGCACACCAATAGTAATGAAGAATGTATATGTAATCAATCAAATACCACTTAAGCATATTGTCTGATGTGATATTGGATTTAATTGAACTACATCAGGATTAGCCAGCATGTGCCAGCAGCTATTGGCAGCAACTCTTACTATATAATATGGGTCTTCTTTGGAACTAAATGAATGTGCTATTGGGACTATCCGTACTACTTCAAGATTGGTTAATGACATGTTTCCGGTGACAGTTTTTCAGTTTGAGAGTCAGATGTTGGATCAAAGTAGAGTCATATGCCCAAACAGGCCGAGTATTACTGTATTTAAAGTCTACAGAGTCCAGTCCAAAGGTATCTCTTGGTGTGACACAAATGACATCCCCATGCACCAAAACTCTCAACCCAAATTCCATGCACCAAAACTCTCAACCCAATCCCCATGCACCAAAACTCTCAACCCAATCCCCAATGCACCAAAACTCTCAACCCAAATTCCATGCACCAAAACTCTCAACCCAATCCCCCATGCACCAAAACTCTCAACCCAAATTCCATGCACCAAAACTCTCAACCCAATCCCCCATGCACCAAAACTCTCAACCCAAATTCCATGCACCAAAACTCTCAACCCAAATTCCATGCACCAAAACTCTCAACCCAATCCCCATGCACCAAAACTCTCAAACCCAGTCCCCATGCACCAAAACTCTCAAACCCAGTCCCCAGCCCCTAACTCGCATTCAGAGAGGAGTAAGTGTGTCAAAATGCAAGCAATTAATTCTTTGTGGGTTTTTTATCAAAATTTGAACCATAGACGGATATTGAAATGCAGTTTAGACACACAAATAAATTCAGGAGAATGCTCCTGAAAATGCCACCATTTTGCCTTCGCCCTCCCAGGGTGCGAATGTCACAAAATCCCCCAACTAATGTTTTTAAGAAATGTGTTTTCCAATGTTGCAACATTTGATTCGCGCCCATGCGCTAAGTCCCTCCCACTTTCTCACGGTTCTTGTTCACATTGTGTGATAGTTGGGGAAAGGGAGCAGGGTGTGGGCTGGTGGCTGGGTTAGTGCCGGTAGGTAGGTACCTTTTAGGGAGTAGGGACAGGCAGGCACAGGAGTGGGACAGTGGCACGAGATTATTCTTTTTTGGAGGAGGGTGGGGCATGGTTTGTTTACTTTAAATATTTATTATGGAGAGGGGGGCTCTGCTGGTGCAACGCCTGTGAGACTGGGAAGGGGAGGGCAGGTGAACAGCCTCAGCAGCAGTATATGTATCAGTTGCGATTTCTGGCACCAGCAGTAGGAGTAGCCGTAGTACTGTGACTGCACAGTTGTGTGTAGTTGTGTGCTGCCTGCTGTTCCTATTGCTGTTCAGTCTGTGTTACAGGAACAGGTTGTGTTTAAGTTGAGGTCCCTGGATCTGGTTTCAGCGGCACCACCTAGTTTGCTGCACCCAGCACCTCTTCTGCTGCTCTTTCTGCTTTAGTTGGGGCAGAGGAAGCCTCAGCTGTTGGGGATATAGAGGGTCAGAATGAGGAACCGTCCTCAGTAGGAGTGGGTAGGGTTGCAAAAGGAGTGTAATCGGTGTATGGGGATTGTAGTTAAAAACAAGCACAACAGATGCTACTTATCAGGGCTACAGGCAGATTTCCCGGAGCCCAGGACTAGAGTTATGACCGTCTCACTCTTATCCCCACTCTTCCTCACTCACTCCCCCCTTCACCTCCAGTCTTACACCCACTCTTTCCTCTCACTCTCCATAAATTAACCCACTTTCACTCAATCCTGCTCCCTCATTCCCCCCTCCTCACACTCATTGCCTCCCCCCACAAAATACATACCAAAAAACACCAACCCCAAATACAAAATACCTTCCCACCCCTCAAATACATACACCCCCCCATTCAACCAATTACATACACCCCCTTCATCCATCCCCAAAATGCATACAAAACTCCCCCACCCCCAAATACATATAAAACAAACCTCACCCCCAAATACATACAACGCCCCACCTCCCAAATATATACAACACCCCGCCTAACCCCAAATACATAGAAACCCTCCACTCCTCAAATACATAGAACCTCACCGACCCCAAATACATCCACACACTCCACCTCCCAAATACATACAACCCCACCCCCCAAATACATACAAAAAAAACCACTCACCAAATACATACAACCCCACAATACATTTTAACCTCCCCCCCCCCAAAAAAAATAGACTTGCCTACCTTGGGGATGTCTTAGTCCTCTGCTGCTCTGACTCTTCCCCAGCTGCTGCTGGCCTCTTGCCGGGCTTCCCCCTTTCTCACACTGTCCGGGCCTCTCTCCCTCACCGTTCGCTCTGGGCCTCTCTCATGCCGGTGCATGTGCCACCATCAGAGAGAGCCCTGTGTGTGATAGTGAGGGAGGCCCACAGCAGGGGACAGTTGGGGCCCTGCGGCTGGACAAAGCAGTTGACTTCTTTGCCCAGCTGCTGGTCCTCTAGTTGCAGCCGGGCCCTCCCCAGCTCCTGACCACCCTCACTGAGACTGTACCACACTGAGCCTCTGATGCTGGCGCGCCAGGCCTCTTGCTCATGCTGGTGCACGCCGAAAGCTGGGCCCAGCTTGTTTCCGGCGCACGTCGGACGTCAGAGGCTCGGTGTAGGACAGTGTCAGTGAAGGATGCCCGCAGCTGGGGAGAGCCGAGGCACAGCAGCAGCGAGAGGACTGGCAGCCAGGAAAAGAAGTTGGGCTCGGCCAGAGGTCGGGCCCAACTTCCAATGACAGCTGGCCGGACCCCCCACAGCCACCGGGCCTGGAATACTTGCCCCGGCTTTCACCCCCCTGTCAGCGGCCCTGCTAGCTATGATGTGTATCAAATTAGAAAAAATCATATATGTTCAATAAAACATAACACAAGAAATATAATAAACATAGTGCTACAATATAGAGACTAATATTAATAATAAACAGACATAATACATAATTAGTAGTTTGCAAATAACAGGCATCAATTCAGGAATGTAACAAAGCACCAGAAGTAGATGATGTGCAAACTGAAGGGAGAAAATGCGGAGCAGAAAGCCACTGTAATGGAAAAGCCAGACTTTGTTGACCGAAAATGTTACTTTATTGAAAAGAATGAAGACATATAAAATATGATACCTATCAAATGTAGGTATTAAAAGAACTAGGGAAGATGCAGAGTCATTGGGGAACACTGTAAAAGATTGAGACCAGAGCAAAGGGAAACTCAACCAGCGGAGAAGAATGACTCAGACTTGTGTTAATTGATGTTGTGCAAACTAAACTTAAGCCACACGGTGAGAAGACAGAATTTGTTCAGCTTGAAAGTACTATTAATGAAAGAGCGATTTAATTCTATAAGGAACTCCTCAGAAAAAAAACCGTAAATGTATTAGAGATCAGGATGATTATGCTAATGGTAAATCCATGAATTGGAAATCCAGGGACTGCTTTATCTCCTCGTTTAGGAAATCAAATAAACATTTCTATAATCAGAAACACAAATATCAGCAATTTCCTAAAAATACATTTTCTGATAGGATTGGAGGCCCTAAAGGACATGCTGATTTAAAATTATCCAATAGATATTCTAATCTAGAAGACAATAGTACTGGAAATGACCTAGACCTATGAAAAATCTGTGGTATTCTGCGTTATCAGCAGGTGAAATAACTTTAGTTACATATATATATATATATATATATATATATATATATATATATATATATATATATATATATGTTTTCTTTATATAGTGGGACATTGTACATAGTGCTGTACATTACCACTGAACTACTCCTTCGTTGGGACAATTGTGGTAATGCTCTTATAATTACTTGTCTTCTTTTGACAAAAAATAAGTTGTTAGATGCTTTAAGAAAGTTTAGCTGGGTTTCTATTGTATTTGTGACTAAACCACCTAAGAATTTTCATTACAAGTGTACCATAGTTGTGGACACTATAGTGTTCATACTGCTACTTGTTCAGGATTCAGACCGACCCTATTCCCACTCCAACCCTCATTTATACAAGTTTTGCATTTTTTCCCGTATTCTATTTTTGTAAAAAAAAAAAAATTTGTTTGGAAAAAAATAAAAATAATAAAACAGGAGGTCGAACATTGGCATCATTTAACCACAAACACAAGCCCAACAGGAACAAAGTTGATCTAAGGTTATTGAAGTGAAAATGGTTATAACCGTCGAATTTAATCAAATCACATTTACTTTAAAAAGCCACCAGTGGTCACGTGAGGTTAGGGTTAACACTGCGGGGGGTCCCGTTCTGAAGCATGGACGTGACTGCGGTCTCTGGCACCACGGACAGTAAGTCTGGCTACTTCTGTATATGTTTCACATACAAGTGTTCAAATTAGCAGGCTCCATATGTTGATGCAAGATTAAGATCAGATAACAAATAATGTGAAGAATGAATATTGCAGAACGAATGCTTCAAGGTTTTAGTGGCCAAGAAATGTAATACATTCTGATAAATTACCTCAGTTACATAAACACCGTGCTCATTGAATATAGAATTAGAAATGACATTCAAAAGTAGAAATAACGATTTATTTGTACTCTACCAGAATCCTTGATTAAGTTAATACATCATAAGGTTCCAAACCACAAGAAAGTAATACATTCATATTCTAATCCTTTTATACTGCACACATAGCCATTATACTGTAACCATCTTGAAAGGATTTGGTAACTAAAATATTTTGCAGTCTTGTTAAGAGTTCAGGATAAGCAGCGGTGGATTTACAATTTTGCCGTCCTTAAGCCCATACCTTTTTGCCGCTGCTAAATGTTTCGTCTCGCCCTCTCCTCATACACATAATACCGCCCTCCCCTCATACACATAATACTGCCCTCCCCTCATACATATAATACCGCCCTCTCCTCATACACATAATACCGCCCTCCCCTCATACACATTATTCCCCCTCTCCTCATACACATAATACCGCCCTCCCCTCATACACATAATACTGCCCTCCCCTCATACACATTATACCCCCTCTCCTCATACACATAATACCGCCCTCTCCTCATACACATAATACCGCCCTCTCCTCAATACACATAATACCGCCCTCTCCTCATACACATAATACCCCCCTCTCCTCATACACATAATACCGACCTCTCCTCATACACATAATACCCCCCTCTCCTCATACACATAATACCGCCCTCTCCTCATACACATAATACCGCCCTCCCCTCATACACATAATACCCCCCTCTCCTCATACACATAATACCCCCCTCCCCTCATACACATAATACCGCCCTCTCCTCATACACATAATACCGCCCTCTCCCCAATACACATAATACCGCCCTCTCCTCATACACATAATACCGCCCTCTCCTCATACACATAATACCGCCCTCTCCTCATACACATAATACCGCCCTCTCCTCATACACATAATACCCCCCTCCCCTCATACACATAATACCCCCCTCTCCTCATACACATAATACCCCCCTCTCCTCTGACACATAATACCGCCCTCTCCTCATACACATAATACCGCCCTCTCCTCATACACATAATACCGCCCTCTCCCCAATACACATAATAACGCCCTCTCCTCATACACATAATACCGCCCTCTCCTCATACACATAATACCGCCCTCTCCTCATACACATAATACCGACCTCTCCTCATACACATAATACCCCCCTCTCCTCATACACATAATACCGCCCTCTCCTCATACACATAATACCGCCCTCTCCTCATACACATAATACCGCCCTCTCCCCAATACACATAATACCGCCCTCTCCTCATACACATAATACCGCTCTCTCCTCATACAAATAATACCCCCCTCCCCTCATACACATAATACCCCCCTCATACACATAATACCGCCCTCTCCTCATACACATAATACCCCCTCTCCTCATACACATACATAATACCGCCCTCTCCTCATACACATAATACCCCCCTCTCCTCATACACATAATACCGCCCTCCCCTCATACACATAATACAGCCCTCTCCCCATACACATAATACCGCCCTCTCCTCATACACATAATACCGCCCTCTCCTCATACACATAATACCGCCCTCTCCTCATACACATAATACCGCCCTCTCCTCATACACATAATACCGCCCTCTCCTCATACACATAATACCGCCCTCTCCTCATACACATAATACCCCCCTCCCTTCATACACATAATACCCCCCTCTCCTCATACACATAATACCCCCCTCTCCTCATACACATAATACCGCCCTCTCCTCATACACATAATACCCCCCTCCCCTCATACACATAATACCCCCCTCTCCTCATACACATAATACCCGCCTCTCCTCATACACATAATACCACCCTCTGCTCATACACATAATACCCCCCTCTCCTCATACACATAATACCCCCCTCTCCTCATACACATAATACCGCCCTCTCCTCATACACATAATACCGCCCTCTCCTCATACACATAATACCGCTCTCTCCCCAATACACATAATACCGCTCTCTCCCCAATACACATAATACCGCCCTCTCCTCATACACATAATACCGCCCTCTCCTCATACACATAATACCCCCCTCTCCTCATACACATAATAACCCCCTCTCCTCATACACATAATACCGCTCTCTCCTCATACACATAATACCGCCCTCTCCTCATACACATAATACCCCCCTCCCCTCATACATATAATACCCCCCTCTCCTCATACACATAATACCCGCCTCTCCTCATACACATAATACCCCCCTCTCCTCATACACATAATACCCCCCTCTCCTCATACACATAATACCCCCCTCTCCTCATACACATAATACCGCCCTCTCCTCATACACATAATACCGCCCTCTCCTCATACACATAATACCGCTCTCTCCCCAATACACATAATACCCCCCTCTCCTCATACACATAATACCGCCCTCTCCTCATATACATAATACCCCCCTCTCCTCATACACATAATACCGCCCTCTCCCCGATACACATAATACCCCCCTCTCATCATACACATAATACCCCCCTCTCCTCATACACATAATACCGCCCTCTCCTCATATACATAATACCCCCCTCTCCTCATACACATAATACCCCCCTCTCCTCATACACATAATACCGCTCTCTCCTCATACACATAATACCGCTCTCTCCTCATACACATAATACCGCCCTCTCCCCATACACATAATACCCCCCTCTCCTCATACACATAATACCGCCCTCTCCTCATATACATAATACCCCCCTCTCCTCATACACATAAGACCGCCCTCTCCTCATACACATAATACCGCCCTCTCCTCATACACATAATACCCCCTCCCCTCATACACATAATACCCCCCTCTCCTCATACACATAATACCGCCCTCCCCTCATACACATAATACCGCCCTCTCCTCATACACATAATACCCCCCTCTCCCTCATACACATAATACCGCCCTCTCCCCATACACATAATACCGCCCTCTCCTCATACACATAATACCGCTCTCTCCTCATACACATAATACCGCCCTCTCCCCATACACATAATACCGCCCTCTCCTCATACACATAATACCCCCCTCCCCTCATACACATAATACCGCCCTCTCCTCATACACATAATACCGCCCTCTCCCCATACACATAATACCGCCCTCTCCTCATACACATAATACCCCCCTCTCCTCATATACATAATACCGCCCTCTCCCCAATACACATAATACCACCCACTCCTCATAAAATATAAAGACTTGTGTTTCCAAAATGAAATGAAAGTTCAGTACATTGCGTTAAGAATGAATTTACTTACTGTACCGGAAATCATTAGCAACTTGGTATGCCATTATTTTGCATCACATCTTCTTAGTATTTGTATAGTGTGTAATGTTAAATTATATTTACATAAATATGTCGCAAGTGTTAATGATACACAATGAGAAAGTACATGAGTTATAAAGATATTTACATTTTTTTCCACTTACCATTTTCTTTTTATCTTGCCATTAATCAAATGCACAGTTCACCAATTATATAAATTGTGTCTGATGAAGTGTCAGAGAGATTTTGTTTAGAACCATGGTTTTCCACAGGTGGTCCCATTGGGAAGTAATGGAGCGACCGCAGAGATGCCACGGGAGTTCGTCACTCTCACTTACCCTGAAGCCACGGTTTGTTTGTTTTTTGCCTTTTCAGGAAAAGTGAGTTTTGCTCCATCTGTACGTACACACTGCATAGCACATACAATTTGGTTTTATTCTCTGGTACACATAATACACAAACTTGCTATTTTTCTGTGCATCATTTTTTCAACAACATCACTTATAGCAATTGTTGCAGGGTACATGCAAATACACACGTGGGTTTCTTGACAAGGCTTATTTATGTAGCCTTAAAAGATATACAACACACAAAAACAAAAATAGCTCTTCATCAGCAAACAAAAGAAAAAATGGCTTTTCATCAGCAAACAAAAGAAAATGGCTTTTTCTTCAGCAAACCAAACAAAACAGTTTCTCTTTAGCAGACAGTCTATAAATAAGGTAGCTACCCTTTTTCTAGGCAGGGGACAGACAGTTCACAATTCATCTACTTTGCTAACAGACCTTGTATCAGTAATCTCTTCAGCAGCTTACTCCTATCTCCTCAACAGCCAACCTCCATGTGTCTACAGCCTGGGGTTTTAACACACCTTGATTAGGCAGCTGGGTTCCAACTAATTGTCCTGAGGTTCCCAGCTGAAGTTAACCTAGTCAGTGCTGCACTGCAGACTAGACATAGGTTTTCCAGGCATATAGCTGGTGGCTTTTATTTACCCTGTCACATTCCTCCCCTGTTAGTGTGTGGCTGGGGCTACGCACGGCTGAAGCCCGACCTGCTGATCCAGCGACGTCGATGTCAGCAAAGCCTCTGCCTCAACGTGGGGTGAACTCTGGTAGGAGGGTCTCTCCTTTGATAGTCTATGATAGTGCGGTGGTGGTCCTGCCCCAGACCACAGTCCACAAATCGCTGTGCGGCGTCTTCAAATGGCACTATACACTAACGGTATACAGCTACAGGGGAAATGTCCCTAGCTAGGGGTTTCCCTGTAGCAGCCACAATCTGATTAAGTGAGGGGGGCCTATCTTGGATCTAAAGGGTTAATATGGCCTAGTCTGGATGCCACTGACACCCAGACCCTACCTTCCCATTCTCTGTCCTGGCTCCAACTGTCAGTCCCTATAACTGTCAGAACCCCAACTGTCAGAATTTGAACTGCCATGCATCTCTCAGCCCTATTGGTTGCCTGGAAACATCTGGTCTGCAGCCCCTGAGGCTGATGGAACTTGTAGTTCCCCTGCCGTGCTGTACTCTTAATGGCCGCTGCTTGCGCTTGCTACTACACATTCCCCCCGTACACTCCCCAGCCTCTGCTGCTTATGGAAAGGTAAGGGGACAAACGGGTCCAGGGGGACCCAGGCTATACTATAGAACAACTTTCATCTTTATTTATGTTCCCATGCTTGGGAACGCTGCTGCCACAGTTACGTTTTAGATTGACATGGTTATACTTTATTTCATCCATACTGCTATCATTTCTGATACATCTCTTACCTAAGTGCTCACTCTGAACACTCATGGGAGGTGCATTTACTTGTTACTGTTCCAAGTTCATATTGTAAACCGGGCCCAACTTGTTAGCCACAAACTTATGGTGTCTTTTACTGCGTGCCCCTGCTGAGACCCTGGCCTGTTCTGTATAATTTTACTTTCCTGTCCTGTTCTGGAGCTGCCACTTTCTCAGGGGGTAGCAGTAGAACAGGATGGGGGAGTGCGATGCATGCTATATAAAAAACAGAATGAGAAATATACATAGAGTAATAGTGCTAGTGATGGAATATAATAATCAGATCCACTAATCTTCAATCATTATACTCACGTAGATTACATAGTTACATAGTTACATAGTTACTTAGTTACTTAGTTACATAGTTACATAGTTACATAGTTACATAGTTACATAGTTACATAATTATATAGTAGATGAGGTTGAAAAAAGACTTCCGTCCATCAAGTTCAACCTATGCTATATTTAGATGTGAGTAAAAAGAGCATATCACACTCTAAACTCTGGTGTGTAGATGGGTTCCATCACGGATAGAGGTGACGTCTGGGGTTGAACGCTGTGTTCTTTATAATGGAAAAGAGGGAGACACCATAGCGCAGAATATCTGAACTGATTTATATATATGTATTAGAGTTTAAAATAATCCCTCCAGGATGCGCACTTACCATTAGTGCAATCTTTAAGGGCATATAAAAAGTGTTGTACAAATGCAGATCGACGACGATCTCACCACCCCTCCCAAGGATCAGAGGAACTCGTCAGCAGTTGGCTGGAGCTCCTTCCTATTGCGGCCGCCTGGAAACAGCAACCGCTCTCCGTGGAGTTCCTTCTTCCTCTGACCGGGTGTATCTCCTTTTCTCCTGGATTCTACGCGTTTCGCTCGTCGAGACAAGCTTCGTCAGGAGTCCTCATTTGCATTACTTTCTGAGGGGATACTGAATACGGTGGATGGGGATCCACTTGTAGGGGTTATAGCATTATAATACAATAGGAGCAAAAACCATAAAACACATTATGAAAAGGAGTACAGCACATTGTCAATCAATATAACGGCCATTCATTGCAATGGCTGCTAACTTTGCTAATGTTTCCCAAGCATAAACACACAGCTCAAATATTTATGCATTTTACGTTATAGATTACAATTCTTTTTAATTGTTTATTCAGTCAACTAATTAACCTTATCCGAGCACTGAGAAGGTTGTGTTCACCATGCTATGCAGATAACGAAAGACAAGCCACTACCTCCTAACTCCTCGTACTCCCAGTGCAGGTAAATCCAGTGATATACAGTATACCAAATATGCACTCGCTGCACACACTCCACACAATTTAAATATGTAAATAAGCTAATTTAAATATGCTAATTATTCCCAAGTATTTCAGGTGTGTTCACCGGTATCTCTATCAACACGTGTTTTAGAGGTAAATAGTCAATGGTACCCTAATAAATGTGACTTCTCTCTCTTTTGGCAAGTTTGTATATTGTACATAAAAGCAGAATATAATGCACATAATGTTCTGTTCCTTCCCATGACTTCTTTTTCCCCCCGCATCATGTATTATCCCTCTTGGAATCAGACTTCTCATTGCTATTCCGAAATATACAGGCTTTCCTATTGCGAAATAAACCATAGGCTGCTTTGACAGCTTAGAGCAAAGGTCAAACTTACTGTATTTATTTTATTTTTTAGCTAGTTGAACTTTGTTTCATGTTCCTTCTAATTCAGACAGCTGACACTTTCCAAATATTCCCTTAAGGAATCCTTAGTACAATCTGAACATTTCCGAACTAACTCCTCACTTGCCCTGTTCAGTTATTTCCCCAGGTGAGCTGCTTTAGGGACGTGCGTGCAAATGTTTATTTCTCTAGTACTCAACTCCTAACTTTACCTGACACAATGTAAATTGCGTAAAAAAGGAATATTCTTGACGAATTGGAGCAATAACCTCTCTTCATGCCCAGTAATCTTGGTTTATTGTATTGGAACATCTGTCACTATCACACTGCCAATTCTGAACTGCTTCAGGTTATTTAGTCCCTTTTGCATCCTCTGTATCGCTTGTTAACAATCAATTTGTTAAACAATGCAGAATACCCCAGGGTAAGGAGGTTGGAATCATGCTAGGCTAAGTTCATTAAAGGCGGATAAATTGCTGTAAATAGTGTCTTCAGGCAGCAGAACTCTGCAAACATGCATAAATAGCACATGTACAGGAACCCTAATCCATAGAATAGTCTGCTGCACACGTACAGGACCCTAATCCATAGAATAGTCTGCTGCACACGTACAGGAACCCTAATCCATAGAATAGTCTGCGGCACACGTACAGGAACCCTAATCCATAGAATAGTCTGCTGCACACGTACAGGACCCTAATCCATAGAATAGTCTGCTGCACACGTACAGGACCCTAATCCATAGAATAGTCTGCTGCACACGTACAGGAACCCTAATCCATAGAATAGTCTGCTGCACACGTACAGGACCCTAATCCATAGAATAGTCTGCTGCACACGTACAGGATCCCTAATCCATAGAATAGTCTGCTGCACACGTACAGGAACCCTAATCCATAGAATAGTCTGCTGCACACGCACAGGAACCCTAATCCATAGAATAGTCTGCTGCACACGCACAGGAACCCTAATCCATAGAATAGTCTGCTGCACACGTACAGGAACCCTAATCCATAGAATAGTCTGCTGCACACGTACAGGATCCCTAATCCATAGAATAGTCTGCTGCACACGTACAGGACCCTAATCCATAGAATAGTCTGCTGCACACGTACAGGAACCCTAATCCATAGAATAGTCTGCTGCACACGTACAGGACCCTAATCCATAGAATAGTCTGCTGCACACGTACAGGAACCCTAATCCATAGAATAGTCTGCGGCACACGTACAGGAACCCTAATCCATAGAATAGTCTGTTGCCCACGTACAGGAACCCTAATCCATAGAATAGTCTGCTGCACACGTACAGGAACCCTAATCCATAGAATAGTCTGCGGCACACGTACAGGAACCCTAATCCATAGAATAGTCTGCTGCACACGTACAGGACCCTAATCCATAGAATAGTCTGCTGCACACGTACAGGACCCTAATCCATAGAATAGTCTGCTGCACACGTACAGGAACCCTAATCCATAGAATAGTCTGCGGCACACGTACAGGAACCCTAATCCATAGAATAATCTGTTGCACACATACAGGATCCCTAATCCATAGAATAGTCTGCACACGTACAGGACCCTAATCCATAGAATAGTCTGCGGCACACGTACAGGAACCCTAATCCATAGAATAGTCTGTTGCACACATACAGGATCCCTAATCCATAGAATAGTCTGCACACGTACAGGACCCTAATCCATAGAATAGTCTGCTGCACACGTACAGGAACCCTAATCCATAGAATAGTCTGCTGCACACGTACCGGAACCCTAATCCATAGAATAGTCTGCTGCACACGCACAGGAACCCTAATCCATAGAATAGTCTGCTGCACACGCACAGGACCCCTAATCCATAGAATAGTCTGCACACGTACAGGAACCCTAATCCATAGAATAGTCTGCTGCACATGCACAGGACCCCTAATCCATAGAATAGTCTGCGGCACACGTACAGGAACCCTAATCCATAGAATAGTCTGTTGCACACATACAGGAACCCTAATCCATAGAATAGACTGCTGCACACGTACAGGACCCTAATCCATAGAATAGGCTGCTGCACACGTACAGGACCCTAATCCATAGAATAGTCTGCTGCACACGTACAGGAACCCTAATCCATAGAATAGTCTGCTGCACACGTACAGGAACCCTAATCCATAGAATAGTCTGCTGCACACGTACAGGAACCCTAATCCATAGAATAGTCGGCTGCACACGTACAGGAACCCTAATCCATAGAATAGTCTGTTGCACACGTACAGGACCCTAATCCATAGAATAGTCTGTTGCACACGTACAGGACCCTAATCCATAGAATAGACTGCTGCACATGTACAGGAACCCTAATCCATAGAATAGTCTGCTGCACACGTACAGGAACCCTAATCCATAGAATAGTCTGCACACGTTCAGGAACCCTAATCCATGGAATAGTCTGCGGCACACGTACAGGAACCCTAATCCATAGAATAGTCTGCTGCACACATACAGGAACCCTAATCCATAGAATAGTCTGCTGCACACGTACAGGATCCCTAATCCATAGAATAGTCTGCTGCACACGTACAGGAACCCTAATCCATAGAATAGTCTGCTGCACACGTACAGGATCCCTAATCCATAGAATAGTCTGTTGCACACGTACAGGACCCTAATCCATAGAATAGTCTGCTGCACACGTACACTACCGACACACTTTATTAAAGTGTGGCCGGTACCGCAAGCCGGGAGATTTCCCGGCTTGCTAGTGGCCGCCCCTCGGCGTGCCGCGTGTCATAGACGCGCTGTCACGCGTCTTCGGGAGCCTGCGCCCCCTGCACGCGCGTCCAGGGCTCCCCGAGGGAGCCCTGGTGTCCCGCGATCGCGGGACGGCGGCAGAGGGTTCCGGGGGACCCGGCGGACCCGGCAGCGGTAGGGAGAGTGCCCCGATCGGAGGGCGCTCTTCCGCTGCTTCGGCGCGCACCCGTCACCCTCGGGCGCGCGCCAGGCTACTGCTGCGGCCAAGAACGGGCAAATGCTCGAATAAACTTGGCCGCAGCAGTACAGGAACCCTAATCCATAGAATAGTCTGCTGCACACGCACAGGACCCCTAATCCATAGAATAGTCTGCTGCACACGTACAGGAACCCTAATCCATAGAATAGTCTGCTGCACACGTACAGGACCCTAATCCATAGAATAGTCTGCTGCACACACACAGGAACCCTAATCCATAGAATAGTCTGCTGCACACGTACAGGAACCCTAATCCATAGAATAGGCTGTTGCACACGTACAGGAACCCTAATCCATAGAATAGTCTGTTGCACACACACAGGAACCCTAATCCATAGAATAGACTGCTGCACACGTACAGGATCCCTAATCCATAGAATAGACTGCTGCACACGTACAGGAACCCTAATCCATAGAATAGACTGCTGCACACGTACAGGAACCCTAATCCATAGAATAGACTGCTGCACACGTACAGGAACCCTAATCCATAGAATAGACTGCTGCACACACACAGGAACCCTAATCCATAGAATAGCCTGCTGCACACGCACAGGAACCCTAATCCATAGAAAAGTCTGCTGCACACGTACAGGAACCCTAATCCATAGAATAGTCTGCTGCACACGTATAGTAACCCTAATCCATAGAATAGGCTGTTGCACACGTACAGAAACCCTAATCCATAGAATAGTCTGCTGCACACGTACAGGAAC
This sequence comes from Ascaphus truei, assembly GCF_040206685.1. Lineage (NCBI taxonomy): Eukaryota > Metazoa > Chordata > Amphibia > Anura > Ascaphidae > Ascaphus > Ascaphus truei. The sequence goes on along the minus strand of NC_134504.1, from coordinate 567,431 downwards.
CCTAATCCATAGAATAGTCTGCTGCACACGCACAGGAACCCTAATCCATAGAATAGTCTGCTGCACACGTACAGGAACCCTAATCCATAGAATAGGCTGTTGCACACACACAGGAACCCTAATCCATAGAATAGACTGCTGCACACGTACAGGAACCCTAATCCATAGAATAGTCTGCTGCACACGCACAGGAACCCTAATCCATAGAATAGTCTGCTGCACACGTACAGGAACCCTAATCCATAGAATAGGCTGTTGCACACGTACAGGAACCCTAATCCATAGAATAGTCTGCTGCACACGTACAGGAACCCTAATCCATAGAATAGTCTGCTGCACACGTACAGGAACCCTAATCCATAGAATAGTCTGCTGCACACGCACAGGAACCCTAATCCATAGAATAGTCTGCTGCACACGTACAAGAACCCTAATCCATAGAATAGACTGCTGCACACGTACAGGAACCCTAATCCATAGAATAGTCTGCTGCACACGTACAGGAACCCTAATCCATAGAATAGTCTGCTGCACACGTACAGGAACCCTAATCCATAGAATAGTCTGCTGCACACGTACAGGAACCCTAATCCATAGAATAGTCTGCTGCACACGTACAGGAACCCTAATCCATAGAATAGTCTGCTGCACACGTACAGGAACCCTAATCCATAGAATAGTCTGTTGCACACGTACAGGAACCCTAATCCATAGAATAGTCTGCTGCACACGTACAGGAACCCTAATCCATAGAATAGTCTGCTGCACACGTACAGGAACCCTAATCCATAGAATAGTCTGCTGCACACGTACAGGAACCCTAATCCATAGAATAGACTGCTGCACACGTACAGGATCCCTAATCCATAGAATAGACTGCTGCACACGTATAGTAACCCTAATCCATAGAATAGTCTGCTGCTAGTTTTATTTATCACATGTACAAACTGAATCTGATTTTGTGTTTTACTATAGAAATACTGGGGGCGCATAGAGGCTAAATTTACTATTTCTATGTATCTCAATATCTATTGAGTAATGTATAGTATTTACATGCAAAACATACCACAGATAAGGTTATAGAGTAATTCTATACACTCTGACGTGGGATATAAATATCCCCTATATCTGTTTTGCATGTACATAGGTGACACATACACAAGCTCCAAGATTGCTAATGAATGGTGAGAGAGAGTTTATTTTCGAATCTTTTCGTAGAGTGATACCTGTCTATTAAGTGTCCACGCAAACTAAAAAGAAGGCGTGACCTTGCACTCTATGCACATGTTGAGTAATTAATAAGAGAGTTAAAGGGGCAGTCAGACCGGTCCGGAAGATATGTGGGGGTGTACCCGCGCTACAGACTAAGGGGTCTATGCTATAAGCAGTTATAAAGAAAAATCGCCAGCAAATTTGAATCGCCATTTTTTGACAGCGTTGCTACCACGGTATGAAGAAAGCCCAGAATACCTGTGATAGCAACATTTGCATAAATGGCGAGTAGCCAGCGCCGAGAGGATCTGCCCTCCGAAAAGGGCTCACCCGGCGAGTTGATTCTGCTGCAGAGAGAGAGACGCCCCTCTGCGCAAATCTCGCCCGAAAAAAAAGGATTTTAATTTAAATGTTATTACTAGTGTAGATGAGCAGAGGGTCTCCGGAGCAGAACTGCATTGATTTCAGGTCCGTGGACTCCTTGCTTCCCGAGATACAGGCCCCGTTATGGGGTGTCGGTATCTCCTATGAAATGTCCCGGTCACATGACACGGGACATTTACATGCATAGGAGATACCGGCACCCTATAACAGGCCTGTATCTTGGGAAGCAGGGGGTCCCCGGACCTCAAATCAGCAAGGTTCTGCTCCGGAGACCCCCTGCTACAATTCACTAGTAATAACATTTAAATTAAAATATGTAATAACCACCAATACACAACCCACTCCCTGTGCCCCCACATAAAACCACCAATACACAACCCACTCCCTGTGCCCCCACATAAAACCACCAATACACAACCCACTCCCTGTGCCCCCACATAAAACCACCAATACACAACCCACTCCCTGTGCCCCCACATAAAACCATTATTTATTTGTTAATCAGTGGCGGGGAGCATTGGATAACGTCGAAAAATGTAAATTCTAGAGCGGCGATCAGACTCTATAAGCTGATCAGGCTACTAGAATTGAGCGAGTTTGAGACACTGCTGATAAGTGACTTATTGTCGCGCGTTTGGCGATTTTTTTTTCCCGGAAAACATTTTTGTCGATAATTTCTAGTATCGCCAAAAATATCGGAGCTTACAGAATAGCAGTAGGCTTTTATGACGAAGAGCTGCAGATAACTGACTTATCAGACATTCTGCATAGGCCCCTAAGTGGCTATGACATCACTTTCTGTCTCTGCCGCTACTTTCAATGTTCCAGATGCAACAGGAAATATTGAATATTACGAACAAAAGCATCGACTGATGTTAAATGAAGATCTTTCGTTGCATGTGTATATACGCCTTTATATTTGATCATTTAACCCAGGGGGGCATCTCCAGACCTCAAAGGCCACCGACAGCTCAGGTTGTCAGGATATCCTTTCTTCAGCACAAGTGGTGCAGTCGTTGACTGAGCCACCTGTGCTGAAGCAGGGATATCCCTCATACTTGGCCTGTTGGTGGCCCTTCAGGACCGAAGTTGGCCACTCCCAATTTAACCCATAAGAGTTTCATTATGCTAAAATATCTATTAAAGTCCATGATAACATAAGATTATCATGCAAAAGTACAGGCAGACATACAAGCCTGTGTATTCCTGTGCAGCCTGACTGCGTGCGCAGTGTTAGCAGACCTGTTATTATAACACCGACAAGACGGGCTGAAACACAGCTATTCTTCACAGTAAAAACATATGTGTCAGAGAAGACATTTGATTTTCTCTAACAGCTTTTCCCGGATCTGTGCGCTCATTTTTTTGTTGGCATGAAGAGCTTTACTAATTGGTATCTATTCATGCTGCTATTGCTGATCTTGTTTTAATGATCTGCTTTGGCTCCTGCTGCTTTGTTCCTTCAGTTTCACACGCACACAGCTTGTTCATAAAGTTCACTGTCCTCTGCTGCTCCCGCTGCTCCCTCTGCTCCTGTTTCCCTGAGCTGTTAACACTCACGCTGCTCCCTCTGCTCCTGTTTCCCTGAGCTGTTAACACTCACGCTGCTCCCTCTGCTCCTGTTTCCCTGAGCTGTTAATACTCACGCTGCTCCCTCTGCTCCTGTTTCCCTGAGCTGTTAATACTCACGCTGCCCCCTCTGCTCCTGTTTCCCTGAGCTGTTAATACTCACGCTGTCCCCTCTGCTCCTGTTTCCCTGAGCTGTTAATACAGTACTCACGCTGCCCCCTCTGCTCCTGTTTCCCTGAGCTGTTAATACTCACGCTGCTCCCTCTGCTCCTGTTTCCCTGAGCTGTTAATACTCACGCTGCTCCCTCTGCTCCTGTTTCCCTGAGCTGTTAATACTCACGCTGCCCCCTCTGCTCCTGTTTCCCTGAGCTGTTAATACTCACGCTGCCCCCTCTGCTCCTGTTTCCCTGAGCTGTTAATACTCACGCTGCTCCCTCTGCTCCTGTTTCCCTGAGCTGTTAATACTCACGCTGCCCCCTCTGCTCCTGTTTCCCTGAGCTGTTAATACTCACGCTCCCCCCTCTGCTCCTGTTTCCCTGAGCTGTTAATACTCACGCTGCCCCCTCTGCTCCTGTTTCCCTGAGCTGTTAATACTCACGCTGCTCCCTCTGCTCCTGTTTCCCTGAGCTGTTAATACTCACGCTGCTCCCTCTGCTCCTGTTTCCCTGAGCTGTTAATACTCACGCTGCCCCCTCTGCTCCTGTTTCCCTGAGCTGTTAATACTCACGCTGCTCCCTCTGCTCCTGTTTCCCTGAGCTGTTAATACTCACGCTGCTCCCTCTGCTCCTGTTTCCCTGAGCTGTTAATACTCACGCTGCTCCCTCTGCTCCTGTTTCCCTGAGCTGTTAATACTCACGCTGCTCCCTCTGCTCCTGTTTCCCTGAGCTGTTAATACTCACGCTGCCCCCTCTGCTCCTGTTTCCCTGAGCTGTTAATACTCACGCTGCCCCCTCTGCTCCTGTTTCCCTGAGCTGTTAATACTCACGCTGCTCCCTCTGCTCCTGTTTCCCTGAGCTGTTAATACTCACGCTGCCCCCTCTGCTCCTGTTTCCCTGAGCTGTTAATACTCACGCTCCCCCCTCTGCTCCTGTTTCCCTGAGCTGTTAATACTCACGCTGCCCCCTCTGCTCCTGTTTCCCTGAGCTGTTAATACTCACGCTGCTCCCTCTGCTCCTGTTTCCCTGAGCTGTTAATACTCACGCTGCTCCCTCTGCTCCTGTTTCCCTGAGCTGTTAATACTCACGCTGCCCCCTCTGCTCCTGTTTCCCTGAGCTGTTAATACTCACGCTGCTCCCTCTGCTCCTGTTTCCCTGAGCTGTTAATACTCACGCTGCTCCCTCTGCTCCTGTTTCCCTGAGCTGTTAATACTCACGCTGCTCCCTCTGCTCCTGTTTCCCTGAGCTGTTAATACTCACGCTGCTCCCTCTGTTCCTGTTTCCCTGAGCTGTTAATACTCACGCTGCCCCCTCTGCTCCTGTTTCCCTGAGCTGTTAACACTCACGCTGCTCCCTCTGCTCCTGTTTCCCTGAGCTGTTAATACTCACGCTGCCCCCTCTGCTCCTGTTTCCCTGAGCTGTTAATACTCACGCTGCCCCCTCTGCTCCTGTTTCCCTGAGCTGTTAATACTCACGCTGCCCCCTCTGCTCCTGTTTCCCTGAGCTGTTAATACTCACGCTGCCCTCTCTGCTCCTGTTTCCCTGAGCTGTTAATACTCACGCTGCTCCCTCTGCTCCTGTTTCCCTGAGCTGTTAATACTCACGCTGCTCCCTCTGCTCCTGTTTCCCTGAGCTGTTAATACTCACGCTGCTCCCTCTGCTCCTGTTTCCCTGAGCTGTTAATACTCACGCTGCTCCCTCTGCTCCTGTTTCCCTGAGCTGTTAATACTCACACTGCTCCCTCTGCTCCTGTTTCCCTGAGCTGTTAATACTCACGCTGCTCCCTCTGCTCCTGTTTCCCTGAGCTGTTAATACTCACGCTGCTCCCTCTGCTCCTGTTTCCCTGAGCTGTTAATACTCACGCTGCTCCCTCTGCTCCTGTTTCCCTGAGCTGTTAATACTCACGCTGCTCCCTCTGCTCCTGTTTCCCTGAGCTGTTAATACTCACGCTGCCCCCTCTGCTCCTGTTTCCCTGAGCTGTTAATACTCACGCTGCTCCCTCTGCTCCTGTTTCCCTGAGCTGTTAATACTCACGCTGCTCCCTCTGCTCCTGTTTCCCTGAGCTGTTAATACTCACGCTGCTCCCTCTGCTACACAAACATATTTTCATAATCCCTTTACATAGAACATTTGAAAAAATAAAATATATATATATAGATATATATATTACTGCTCTTTGTCTGGTTCAACCTCTGATTCTTCCTGTGATTGATCTGGAGGATGGGAACCAATGTGATTACTGAGGATTTTTGCATTGATTTAAAGACTGTTGTAACATATAGCATCTGTCACAGATCTATCACTTATATTGCTGCTGCACTTATATATACAGTCCTGTACTATTTCAACTGAGAAGGAACAATACAGTGATAATATTCTTTCATTCAAAGAGGGTGAATCCAATACCCAATGTTGTTTTTTGGGGGGCTGTTTTAACCTTTCAGTACCCCATGTTGTAGGGACAACTTCATCGTAAGAGGCACCCTGGGAGCCTTATAATGTTGCCCCAATATCATTGATGTTTTCCTTATTTATAAGGGAGTTCACTGTCCGTGAGCTGAGATGGTGATCAGAATGCACGACGTCAAGGCAGATCATAGTCATGTGACCACTACTCTAGTGATCACATGATCTGGAAACCAGAAGGTCTGTGGCACAGGCTGCCGCACACTTTCTGGCACAAAATGAGTTAAAGCAGCAATCCGCTACTCAATATAAAAATATAAATATCCCCCTCATTTTTAGCATTGCCAAGTCCCTTTGATGTTCTTTTTAGCAAGCTCGCCCTTATTTAATTCTGTTGCTCAATTCTGGTTATATCAGTTGCTGAAATTTTGCCTCAATGGAAGGTTAAAATGGCCACTGCCATTCAAATTCATTAAGACAATGGAGGTTGCTATGGTAACAGTTGGTGCCACTGAAATAAGAAACCATTGAAAACTCTGCTACAAATGAAGATTTGTAAATAAAATGATCAGCACAACTTGAACTGTTTTATTATTTTATAACTTTATTTTTGATTTTTTGGGGAGGATTTTCTGCCCAAACGAAATTATAGAAATCTTGAACCAAAAATAGAGCCCATCTCCCACATGGGATATAAAACGAGAGAGTGCAACACGTCTTAAAACCCAGCTAAGTACCCCAGCTGTGTGGCGATATATGAATACGCCCTCACTAGACATCGATCTCAGGCACTTCATGCCTGTGGTGGTCCTCACAAGGCTCTTGAGTAGAAGTAGCACAGAGGCATAGTGTAATCCTGTAGAATGCTTTCTAATGTGAAATGTAAAACTCGGGCCCTCACAAATAGCATAAAGATATAAGCATTGAGCTCGCAAGCTGCAGTATAGTCACCTGGATCACCCCTCATGCATCTCCCTGGCGACTCCTCCATGGCGTCCCTTCCGGGGGTGGGGGTGCAGGTCTGTCCTCACACTGTGTCTCTCCTGGGAGGCTCATCTGAAATGTTTGTCTGCCCTACGCGTTTCACTGATGCCCAGCTTCCTTATTTGGTGGTTCTCTATGCTCTCATGCGACAATTTCATTATACTTTACCTTTAAGTAAATATGAAGTCAAGAATGTGGGGCCTATAATGCATAACTTTGCATTACTGTAACAAAAAAATACTCACTGTGAGGGCTCATTTGCATGTTAATTACCCAGAATCACAAAATTACTTAATATACTCAAGTCCTTAATATACTCGTGCTTTAAAATTACTTTTTTTATTTTAAAATGTCTGGTGAGATCTGATCATCATAATCTTTGCTCAGACTTAAATATTCTTTCTTCCCATGTAAGCTACAAACCCCACCCCCTGTCGTAAATCAGCTGTGAGTTTGACGGTTTTACGGCCGAGGAAAAAAAAAACGACGTTTGAATCTTGTCTCAATATCTAAATGCACTCATAACTTTCCTTAACTAACACTTACACACGTGAGTCACATCAATACATTCAGGCACTCAATGCGGACACGGCAAGACTAAATATGACCATCTTAATCATAAATTTAAGTGGCAAATTAATATCAGTCCCTTATCTCTTAAACATACAGTGTATGATGTCAGAACATGCCCTTCTGTGACACGGTTTAAGATTTGTTACGTTTATTATGCAGAGGAGATGACATCACAGGAAATTCTAATTTTTTATAAAGTCACTCTTGGTTAGATATCTTATGTAGTCACTCCTCTGGCCATCCATTAAACCCCTGCAGAATAGTGCTTTGAAACTTAGTTGTAAAAGAATCGTGTTTAGAACAGGGGCCATATTTTATTCCCACCTCTGCCCTTATCTGGACACTATCAGCAACATGCAACCCATCTGTCCCATTTAAGTGAGCCATACAAGATGACCAACCAATTAAGTTCTGTTTGAAACCCAGCACCGACTCGTGACAAGCCTGGGCTTGTCATAAACCCAATATACAGTATATATTGTATTTTTAACTTCAAACTGTAGCTCATTAACCCCTTAAACACCAAATGGATGAAAATACATAATACCTCCTGACATTATCATGACGAAGGTGACTTTTTTTCTGAACAGTCTGCGCAGCGGATTTGAACTTCGGCATAAGGTTTTCCCATCTCTAGTGGGCAATCCAGATTCTGTCAATAATGCCAAAATAAATTGTGGAGTTAATCAATTGGACTAACTAGATCAGAGGAGGCCAACTCCAGTCCTCAAGGGCCACCAACAGGTCAGGTTTTCTGGATATCTCTGCTTCAGCACAGGTTTGTCAGTCAATGACAGCCACTGATTGAGCTACCTGTGCTGAAGCAGAATTCCTTAAACCTTGACCTATTGGTGGCCCTTGTGGACTGGAGTTGGCTACCCCAGAACGAGACTGATGTCTCAAAAATATTGTCCTTTATTTTCTCGTCTGCAGTGCCTGTTGGTCTTCTTGTTCAGTGATAGTCTGGCATTAAGTGGTGACGTTTGTGAGTACCTGGAGTGCACACTCTGGTATTAATTCATTTATACAAAGACATGCCCTGCATTTCTTTCTTTGTAATATTAAAATATAATGCCGCAGCAAGTTTAACCAGCTGCTGGGAAAATGAATATATGGGCCATAATTACTAAGCAGTGCTATACAGCCATTGAAGAGTGTCCTAGTGATTAACACAGCTTAGTAATTATGGCCCCTAAGGCCTTGTTACATATCTGCCAAAGGGGACGTACACATGGCATAGAATAGAAGACCATATTCCAGTATACTGAGCACTGACCTCATCTTTGGAATAACATTTATAGGTGCTGAGTATCAGTAAAACAGTTACCATTCATCATCAAATACCAACTGTCCAGCTCTTTCCATTCATAAAATATATTCTGATAATTTCATTTATTATTCTAAAATCTTGGTTTTACTTACACATTGATTTACCACCCGGAATATAAAATGAAATGACATTTCTATGCTATAATCTACTGGCTAGTTTTTATTCTGTAGGGGATTTCAGGATGGTAGAGGGAAAGCATTTGAAAATGGATTAATATTAGGATGATTGTTAATAGTACTTAAATGGTAGTCTCTCAATAAGAAAAAAGGGAGAAGTCTAGTCACTATAAAGTAAATTAAAACCAAGGCACCAATATCCGCTCAAAAAAGGATTTAGTATATTAAATAGACATACAATGTCACATTAAGACTTGATCATACAGCATATATATTATCAGATAAGTCCACTAAGGCAAATAAATACAAACAAATCTTACATACAGTAGACATGGTCATTGTATGAATACCAAATAAAAAGAAAGATATAAACATACTATTTTAACCCTCCTTGCCCGGCTCGTAAGGAGTTTACATCAGGTGACTATATATATGGCTGGGCTCCGTCTCTCATACCTTGTCAGGGTGCTTGGTCCACGCAGGCTGGGCTCAGTCTCATACCTTGTCAGGGTGCTTGGTCCACGCAGGCTGGGCTCAGTCTCATACCTGGTCAGGGTGCTAGGTCCACGCAGGCTGGGCTCAGTCTCTCATACCTTGTCAGGGTGCTTGGTCCACGCAGGCTGGGCTCAGTCTCATACCTTGTCAGGGTGCTAGGTCCACGCAGGCTGGGCTCAGTCTCATACCTTGTCAGGGTGCTAGGTCCATGCAGGCTGGGCTCCGTCTCTCAGACCTTGTCAGGGTGCTGGGTCCACACAGGCTGGGCTCCGTCTCTCAGACCTTGTCAGGGTGCTGTGTCCACACAGGCTGGGCTCCGTCTCTCAGACCTGGTCAGGGTGCTGGGTGCAGGCTGGGCTCCGTCTCAGCCTTTTCAGGGTGCTGGGTCCATGCAGGCTGGTCTCTGTCTCTCTGACCTTGTCAGGGTGCTGGGTCAGTGCAGGCTGGGCTCAGTCTCTCAGACCTGGTCAGGGTGCTGGGTCCACACAGGCTGGGCTCCGTCTCTCTGACCTTGTCAGGGTGCTGGGTCCACACAGGCTGGGCTCCGTCTCTCAGACCTGGTCAGGGTGCTGGGTGCAGGCTGGGCTTTGTCTCTCAGACTTGGTCAGGGTGCTGAGTCAGTGCAGGCTGGGCTCAGTCTCTCAGACGTGCTCAGGGTGCTGGGTGCAGGCTGGGCTCAGTCTCTCAGACCCGGTCAGGGTGCTGGGTGGGTGCAGGCTGGGCTCAGTCTCTCAGATCTGGTCAGGGTGCTGGGTCAGTGCAGGCTGGGCTCAGTCTCTCAGACCTGGTCAGGGTGCTGGGTCAGTGCAGGCTGGGCTCAGTCTCTCGGACCTGGTCAGGGTGCTGGGTCAGTGCTGGCTGGGCTCTGTCTCTCAGACCTGGTCACGGTGCTGGGTCAGTCTCAGACCTTGTCAGGGTGCTGGGTCCACGCAGGCTGGGCTCCGTGTCTTGACCTAACCTCACATCCCCCCCCTACCAAGTGGCCTAACTTCACATCCCCCCCCTGCCAAGGGGCCTAATTTAGCCTGATGAAGGTGCCTGAGCGGTTTGAAAGCTTTAACATAACTACTTGTTAGTCCAATAAAAAGGTTTCATCCCCCCTACTGCCTCTCCCTCCTGTGTTACTACATGGAAGAAAAGACCAGCACGGCCCCCTCCCTTCTTTGTCTAATAATGTCAAAAGCAAACATTTTGCTTCTCTTGTTTCTCTGGAAATTAATTACAAATGACATTTTTGGGACCCCTGAAGAGGGGAGTGTTTATGAAACAAGGATTTTCTTTAAAGAACAAGGGGGATACCGGCTCACCCTAGAATAAACAATGCGGAGCGAGTAGGTGCACTAGGGAAGAGCAACACTGTGCAGAAAAAGAGACCCTGAAGGCAGAAGGTGCCCACAAGCAGTGGGGAGACGACAGAAAGATCCCAATAGCATGCACCCAATGCTCGCTAGTAGTCTATATGTGTTGGAAGATAACGTAGCTAAACCTTATATAGTAATAACCAAGGCTGAACGGGAGAGGCCCACATATACACACACACACACACACACTCACTCAATTGTGATGTCTTGGTCACACTGCGAGGTCTTTTGTCCCGTATTAAAGTGAGGAAACTTTAGGGTTTGTTGAACAAGGTTAATTTACAGGGCCAAATCAGGTTATAAAACCATAAACTCAAAAGCTACTCTTGGGAGACCATTACACCGCACAGGCTCTAGCTACCTGGCTGGCTGGCCAGCTAAACCAGCAGACCCCAAAACATACAATACAATCCCAGGGAATAATATTAAAGTCCGTAACTGACAGTTGCTGGTGAATCCCTCCCGGGGTCTGCAGGTAGTTCCCTCTGCCGGAATGCGGATTCCTTGTGCCTCCGCTCCGTCCAGCAGCTTGCAGGCCCTCAGCCTCAGGGTCCTGCAGGTTCCAGGCACATCCTTCTAGACCAGGGGTCTCCAAACATCGGCCCGGGGGCCACATCAGGCCCCCCACAAGATTTTGTCCAGCCCACAGCAACTTGAAATATATATATATTTTTGCTCATTATATATACTTTCCCTGTGTAAGCACGGCATCCTTTCTTTGTAATTGTCACATTTCTTTTTTTGTTCTAAATCCTATCATGCTGATTACCCCAAAAAGAACCAAATAAAACGTATTCATTCATTTATAAATGGCGGCGGGGTGCAGTGTGGTGGCGGCGACTCTGGCGTTTTCCTGCAATACCCCCTCCAACTGCAGTGAACATGACTGCACGGTGTGAAATGACACCACGTTGCCATGGCAACCAGGCGCTACATTACATCATAACGCTATGTGGCGCCGCGTAGCGTCATGACGTCACGTAGCATCTGGTTGCCATGGCAACGCGGCATGATTTGACGCCAGGCAGCCATGTTCACTGCAGTTGGAGGGAGAATTGCAGCAGGATGCCGGGAGACACCGCCGCACCACGCCATCAAGTCAGGGATTTTTTTTTCTCCGGGTTGGCCTTCAGTAGAAGGCGGCAACCCTGCCAACAGGCCAGGTATTAGGGATATTCCTGCTTCAGCACAGGAGGTTCAGTCTTCTGAAATATACCTCAAAATTGACCACATTTCCTTTTTCATCGTAGAATCTCCATCAAATTCCTCTTTAGGTTTGCAGCGCGTTTATAGAATTGCAAATATTTTTTCTAATAAAACATTCCATACACTCTTTTTTTTGCTCTCCCCTTTTATTTTTCTCCTGAAATATAGGAGCCGTGAGGCAGCTATTAGTCGTGTTTGAGTTAGGCCCTGCTCTTCTCCTTTCTCCACGCATGGTTCTTCTTACTTACAGATCCTGTCACTTGGGCTCAATCCCCAGAAAAGCTTTTTACCAATGTGAGGATTTTACTAATTCAATCACATTTATAGTAGGAGATAAATACAGGCACAATACCTTCATGTAAACTAGGAGTGCGCAACTCCAGTCCTAAAGGGCAGCCAACAGGTCAGGTATTAGGGGTATCCCTGCCTCAGCACAGGTGATGCAGTCATAATGACTGAGCCACTGATTGAGCTACCTGTGCTGAAGCAGGGATATCCCTAATGCCTGACCTGTTGGTGGCCCATGAGGACTGGAGTAACCCATCCCTGCTCTATGCAGAAACATGAGTAAGTGCTTCTGTGACTGGCTGAACGTTACAGGGGGAAAGGCTAATGTAACAGTAAATACTATAAAGAAATGCTAACAGGAATGATCAGTTTTGCACTATTACGGGTCCCTTGGGTGCCTGTGGAATAGCAGTGGGAGCTGTGTCCCAGATCTGGTAGTAATGTTACTGGGGCCTAGTTACTAAGCATTGCAAATGGCACAAAATACATACTGGAGAAGCTACCTCCGGTACCTTTTGGAGGTCTAATTCCCCCGCATGACTCTGGCCAATAGAAAGCCACAACGAGTGACATCAAGGCTTCCTATTGGCTCAAATGACGTGGGAGATTTAAACCTCCATTTTGTTTCCCCAGCAGGGGATATTACCGTGATAAGTATCCCAGACACCAGGGGACTGAGCTCCAGAGAGCCCCTGCTACGCATACATGTAAAGAAAAATAAAAGAGGGGCAAAAAATGGAGTCAGGGGAAATGCCCCTTTAAGCAAAACCATCAGTCCATAAAAACATGAAGAAGCCTGCCTTATCCTAATACTATATATACATTTTACCATCTCTAATCATGTCTGATTCTGCAGGCATTGGTTTTATACCATAAATACATAAATAACCACAATAAATAAAAGATCTTTATTATTATACATTGCATTATTTTGAGTAGTAGTATTATCATTATTAATAATAATAATATGATGATGCCAATAATAATTGTTACTATTATCAAGCAGCACCATCTATACTTTCTATAGATTTCCATCTCCTTTTCTGTCGGAGCGTTTATGGGCCAGATGTTCCATTGTTAAAATTCATACCCTGACCTTCTTCCCAGATAAAGACAGCACAGCTCCTTTTATAATGCAAATAAATCTCCAGAATATCTATTAATCCCTCAGTGAGAGCATGCCTCTGTATGTTTCTATGTACCATGGGCAATTCTGTAATTGCCACATAACACTTAGCTGCAGTAATGGCTGATTAATATGGTACATGCATATTGCTCATTTTGATTACCAGTGCTAGGAATAATATTCATAACCCAACGTTCGCATAAATGTCAAAGTTATTTTGGATCCAACACCAATTTGCTTTAAACAGCAATGATTATCACATTAAGAGTAGATATCCAAAGTTAAGGGAGGGCTGAGTGTTCACAACGGAGCCGATTTCTAGACTGATATAGTGTGAGGAACTTGTAGGTGAATTCAACCCCCACTTTATCCGTGATAGTAAAGCATATCAGAGACACGGTCTATCTCTGATTGGAGCTGATGTAGATTGCAACCTTCAGAAGAGGTCCCCTCAAGTGACACAGAATCTTCCCCAGGACAAAACTGTACAAGAGAGAGACTCTTACAGTGTAGTATATTCCAAAACTATATTCGTGGACATTGGCATACAATTGGAAATGCACTCACATTTAACACTTAAAATCAGTGTATTGTACGAAATCCCGGTCTCTCTCAGCGTTCTCTTTGCCTGCGTGGTGATACGGGTCTTCCGCGCACACGACACTTCCGGTTCTGACGAAGGTAAGAGCGGAAGCACCCACACGATGTATCTCCGGCTGCCAGGACCTCTCGAACTCGAAAATGGATTCAACGCGTTTCGTCGTGACCGACTTCTATAGGCACACTCTGGAAATTATCTCTTCATTATTCATATGAGACAAGCATCTGTACTTTGCCTGAGTTTCTGTGTGCCAACTGTTTTTTTCTATGTATATATATATATATAAACAAAAAGAGAGAGAGCGCACGCCCCATAACGTAAAACTGTGTATTTAATATTAAAAGGGGAAGGGAAGGGGGGGGGGGAAAGAAACACACTCACAAGATAAAAATGATAATTAGGCAATTTGTGATAATATCACCACCATCCGGTATCTGTGCTGCAAACGTCCGCACTTGTTGGCTCCCTCAGGGCTGCGTGAAGAGGTCGCAGCTCACCGGATACCAAGGGTGTTGTTTGCCGACTAAAATTAGTCCACCGGAGTCCAGACAATCGCCTCTCCACTTCGAATGGCCGCCGTATGTATCCCACGCTGGATGCGGCCTTGTGCGTGTGCGCAGCGTCGTGATGACGTAATCGCGCTATCAGAGTCCCTGACGCGTGTATATATATATATACACACACACACACACACCGTTTTTGTCTGCGCATTTATATACATACATCATATACAGTGTGGTGTATGTGTGTGTATATATATATACACACACCGTATGTGTCTGCGCATTTATATACATACATCATATACGGTGTGTGTGTGTATATATCTATCTATATATATATTTAGATATATACACACACCGTATGTGTTTGCATATTTATATACATACATCATATACATACATCATATACGGTGATAGATAGATATATACACACACACCGTATGTGTCTGCATATTTATATACATACATCATATACATACATCATATACGGTGATAGATAGATATATACACACACACCGTATGTGTCTGCATATTTATATACATACGTACATCTTATATATATATATAATTTTGACAATAATTCCAGTGTGCTGTATTATTTCGATGTTTCTGCACATATTTAAAATGTTCTTTTTCCTTTGGTATTTGAGCCTTTTCCCAGCTTGACACTATTTAGCAGACACGTCCTTCCAATTCCTACTCCATCTGTCTGTCATACATCACGGCATTTACAAAGTGAGGGACCTCATTGGCGCTGAGCAGAAATCAATGCAGGGACTTCTCATTGGGCACAGCCTGGCTATGAGGAATGGAGCAGGTGCTTCCCTGCTTCCCTGGTCTCATTCATATATTAAGGATCCCAGGCTTGTGTCTCAGCACACAGGGATGGACAGGCGGCGGAGAGCTACAGTGGCTCTGACACTGAATTTCCTCTCTCTCCTCTTCTCCATCACGGCATTCAGTAGCAGTTACTGGTGCCAGGGAACGAGGAAAGTCCCGAAACCTTTCTGCACAGGGAAGGCAGGAGAAAAGCAGGCTTACTGCATCACGTTTAACAACTCTGACTCCAACGACAGCAACGTGGTGCAATATACTTGGGAAACTGGAGATGATAAATTCATTGAAAGGTATTTCCATGCTGGGATCTGGTATTCCTGCGAGGAAACCATTAGCGGAGAAGGTAAGCTGCATGTCCCTTCATCCTGACCAGTGACCATTAAACAGACCGGATTGTATGCATGAGACTCAGAGATGGTAACATCTGTCTGAGCCCAAATACATTATACATTAGCGTTTATTTTTAAGTGGCAGTGTTAAAAAGTGGTGTACTACATTTCTTATTCTAATACGCAATGAACGTCATGACAAACTTATTTTCCTTGCTTGCTTTTGAAAAATAGATTCGCTTTTTTTCTAAACTGCTGTGCATATTTCTGGGAAACAATCTTTTTGCTGACAACAGTGGATCTTAAGAACAAGGTGGCATTTGTATCTCATCATTACAATATTAATGGTTTAAAAATATAGTTACTGGTAGGGATGAGCAAAACTTTCACCTAAATTCGTGAACCAGGCTAAATGTGCCTTTTTCAGGCGCGCAAAAATGTTGTCATCTTGTTGGGGATTACAAGTAATTCGTCTTGCCTTTGAATCCAGGCTGTGAAATCGCCGTTTTGTCATCATCTCCAGCAAAAGCCCTATTTCAGGGTCTGCAACGCCTTAAAAATGTGTTGAAAAAGAGAAAAATCTTGGCAAAATTGCCATTTCTCTACGGAAATGTATAATTTTGCTCATTTTCAAGTAATCCAAATTTCACGCCTGTAGCGAAATGTGTGGAAAATAAGTGGGGGAACAAATTGGCAACACACTTTGACATACATTATTCGCATATTTGTAGTTACTGGTTAATTGGGCAACTGGCAAAAGAAACAGTGAATTTATTGTCATGGGTTTTCAACACCGTTACAGTAGCTTAATAGAAATATGAATAGAAAACAATCAGTTTACTGGGATGCCCAGCAAATCAATCCTTTCACAGTGTATTAATGTAATCTGTTACATTACTTAATACCACAACGACTTCTCAGCAGGCTAGATGTATTATTCATTTCCCTGTTGCACTAATACTCTTAGTGGTAGGTTGGCTAGTAACAAATTACAAACCATTGTCTTGTAAAGTCTAATTGTACTGTAAGGTTTAAGCATATTCTAGCAGTCTCCCATGTATTTGCTCAGCTGGATGCTTGGGCTTATAATAAATGTCTTTGCTTCTCCTTTTGTAATTGAATCATTACTTAAACCTGCAGTGCTTAGTGTATTTATCTCATCCAGTACTTGCCTTTAGAGAATCCCTACATTCATCTTGACATATGAAGCTTCTTTAGAACATTTCACTTTTCCCTGACAAATAGCAGTTCTTCCTGACGTCTCACCGAGCATTGAGATCCATCGCCACACTTGTGTTCATATACTGTAAAACATTATGTTCACATTCTAATTTCAGCATACTTGACTAAAGTTGTTCTTTGTGTCATATAGTGAATATGCTGAGATTCCGCACCTGGTTATTCTGTAACCTAACATATGGTACAGTATAATAGATTCTCACTAATATGTCTGGCTATTTTATATATGTGCATCGTTAGCTTGTGCTTAACGAGAGGTATAAACAAGATGAATGCTCAAACATACCCTCATCAAAACTGCATGGAATTATTCAATAAGCTAACTCCATGCAGTAACAATCCTGCTAATGAATGAGCATATTCGTAGTGGGTTCCATTCATGATTTGTACTGTAGCAGCTGCTATGTTTTACAGCACAAGAACAGGAAAGTAGATTAGCTTATTGCAAAGTACAGTATTCTTCTTTTCCCAATGTAATGGGAGAAAATATACCAGTTGTTTAGTATTTTACAGAAAGAGAGAGAGAGATTAAACAGCATGGGTCAGATTGAGTGAGCGTATGCACAGGTTAGCTCACCTGATCCAGCGGTAACTCCCATTGGCTTGGGTAGCAGTTAACGCCGAGTCGGGGGGTGCTTATCCATACTGGCCTCTTTTAAAAACATCTGTACAGATCATCTGTCCGATGCACCCAGTCAACTGCTCTCCAGATATAGCAAGACTTACTGTCCCAGTGACTGTGAGAAGGTTACAAGTGTAGCAGGTAAGCAAGCAATGGGTGAATAAGGTGTGCTTCTGTGATGGTCAGTGAATTTCAAGGGGTGGTAGTCTTGTATTATCCTCTATCAGAGCTTCAGAATAATAGAAAACTTGACATAGTCCAACATCAAAGTTGACTTTTCTGGTTAAAAAGAAAAAGATTAAGAATACTGACAGACATCGGTGTATCATGTGCATAGGTAACAGATTTTGTACGATCTTGGATGGCTCTGACGGTAGCTGGATGTTTCAGCGTCCCTTACTGCCTCTAATGTTTCAGCCTCCCTTACTGCCTCTAATGTTTCAGCCTCCCTTACTGCCTCTAATGTTTCAGCCTCCCTTACTGCCTCTAATGTTTCAGCCTCCCTTACTGCCTCTAATGTTTCAGCATCCCTTACTGCCTCTAATGTTTCAGCATCCCTTACTGCCTCTAATGTTTCAGCATCCCTTACTGCCTCTGATGTTTCTGTGACACCTCTATCGTATTGGCACTGACATCGGTGGGTGTGATATCACACGCTTTATTAATTGTACATCTGATTATGTTGAATGTGCTACAGTGCCCTTGTCTTTTGCCACATGTGGGTCCTACCACCAGACCCCTGAGGACAAGGATACTGATGTATGTCCGTAACATCAGACTAGGCTTAGAATCCCATAGTGTATCGAGGCACTCCAAGTTCAAACACCTCTCTGACCCAAGGGGGATATTATACAGTACGTGGGAGTGGAACATTATACAAGACTACCAAATTGTGAAATCCACTGACCACTACAGAACACACCTTACTCTCCCATTGCTTGATTGCCTGTGTTGATTGTGGAGTGCACAAGGCAAGTTTAAGGTCTGTTATCTGACTTTGCTACTGGCAGGAGTAGTGTGGCCTGGGGATGGGGGAGGGGAACCGAGTCAATATTGGCTCCTTTAAGTGCGGTGTGTTTGATCTCTTACTTGGAATTGATGGTGAATGCGGTGTCATTGACTGGGATGGCCGGCGTGATCGTGTCCTTCCATATGTGTGTAATTATATGCCATGTGGCTTTGGTGGCTCGTGGCGATGTGGATATGAGTAGAGGGTATCCCTCAGGCTCTGGTTTACTGTATGTAATGACAGAGCAAGCTGGCTGTGACTGGTTTATCCTCCAAAGAAGTTGTGTGGTTATTGGTAACTGGGGGAGGGGACCAGTTCGAGATATGGGTAAGTCAAGACATCATTTTGCCTTAATACATCAGCCCCAATGTGTTTATTTTTACCTTTATTCCCTAGGATGTAGAAAGGGAGACACACGCAAATCCATACAGTAGCTCAGAAACTTGAGAACATTGTTGTCTTAGTCAAATAGCAATAAATTATACAGTATATATCGATGTAACAGAAGTTATTGCGTGGTAACGCATTACCACTGGCGCGAGTATTAACTTGTCATGCAAACAAATGAACCATTAACTCTCCAAACTAATTGCACGGTGTCCCTCGTTACTGTGTGATAACAGGTGCAATACGTCTGCTACAGCCGTACCGTATGGCCTGCAGTCGGTGTGAGAAACAAAAAGCACTTAGCCATACTGCTCAATAAATCCTTAGGGTTTTGTAAGAAAACATCACGTGTCAGATTTAAGGCATTTGTCTTAAATAGCCAAACTTGTAAAACCAATTGCTACCTGAAGTAAAAAGTCTGTCCCATCATGCAGATCCCAAATAACAAGCACCTTGCTAATACAGTGTAATGCCTTACTTGAAAAAAATAATTGGGTCTGTATATTAAGATCATATTTGGGGGTTTGTCTTTCAAAATATAGGTGCTAAAAAGTAGTACAAATCTTCATAAAAAGTGCCTGGTATGTGTGAAGGTGGTTGTGTGAAGGTGGTTGTGCGAAGGTGGTTGTGCGAAGGTGGTTGTGCGAAGGTGGTTGTGCGAAGGTGGTTGTGCGAAGGTGGTTGTGTGAAGGTCGTTGTGTGAAGGTCGTTGTGGGACTTCATGCATATGACGCTTAGTTTGTTATTTGAAATGTTGTTTGACGCATTGCATCATGTTTAATATCTGATACAATTTAAACATAATTATGTGTATTTATAATGTTTATCTTGTATTAGTAAATATAAATAATTAGTGTAATTGGATGTATAATCGCCATACTGTGACGCATCTTTAAAAAAAAATAGCCTAACAGATTGATTTTTTTAGTACTTACTAGTTCCATCTCTCCGTCACGCTCATCCTGTTCCTGTGGGCACAATATTTGACTGAAATAATGTTTTAATGCTTAAAGCGCACAATGAAAAATAAGGTTAGTACAAACAGTATGCACACACAAGGCAATTACATTTGGGATTTAAGGCAAAAATGCCATTTAGGCACTAAGTGCATAGGCCCAAAATATCCTTAAAGAGAATAATGTGCTCCTCTTTGTGTCTCTAGATAGTTTTTTGAGGTTCGAAGGTCAGCTCCACTGAAGAAGCCATTTAAGGGGTTAATTTTGCATGCTCTGTGGATTCACACAGTGCAAAAGGAAACATCTTTGCTTGGTGCTTGTGTGAGTATATTCCGGAGTTAGATAGTGAAGGTACGGAACACAGACATCAGATATACGAACTTCAATAATGAATATGTGCTGTGTCTCTCCATACTAACAAGTCTAAACTGAAAGGGTTCATTTGTAGCTAGAGAAAAGCCATACCTCTCCGCAGTGAGGCGTAACACAGCTACGTACTGGTGCTGTAAAGTGTCGCAGTATGGAAGGTGCCCTATGGAGTAACAACGCTTAGTACTGCTGCTGTAATGTGTCGCAGTATGGAAGGTGACCTATGGAGTAACACCACTTAGTACTGGTGCTGTAATGTGTGGCATTATGTATGTGCACTATGGAGTAACACCGCTTAGTACTGGTGCTGTAATGTGTGGCATTATGTAAGGTGCACTATGGAGTAACACCGCTTAGTACTGGTGCTGTAATGTGTGGCATTATGTAAGGTGCACTATGGAGTAACACCGCTTAGTACTGGTGCTGTATGGTGTCTTCCAGCACAAAAGGTATTTTATGGAGGAACACTTCCTAGGGCTCCCCCAAATTGTCTCTTTTCACATGACCATATAATTTCATCTCCAGCAGTGATTCCCAACAGGGGGTTTGGGGATCAATAGGTGCTCATGAGGTGTCTCCAAGGGGTTCGCCCCCCCAAAAAAAAATCATTAATGGTGTTACCCAGGCAGTAAAGCATGTTCCTGAGCCCGTATGGGGACTGCGCACTTAGTGAGACCCCAGACTCCACCTTAGCGTGGGTGGTACAGACGTAACAAGACTTACTGTTTTTGGCACCACGCTAAACCAAGTGTAATCGCCCGGAATTACTTTGCATGTTGCGGCCCCGTGACCGCGGGTGGCCCGTGGCTTGCAAATAGTTTTGCCATTAGCACAGTACAGTTGTCAATTAGAGCAAGAGCTTCCAAAGACGCTCCCCACAAGGCTTTACGTCCACAGCAGCAAGGTATTGTGGGTGTGACTTTGGAGGCTCCTGCAGTATTTGACAGATATATCCCCCATGCTGCCTGCACACACTGAAGGGCAGTTTGGGGCCATAATTGTGTGCCCCCCACAAGCTCAGGACACTATACTGATGAGTACGCAATAAGGTGTATTAATTAGGGGGTTCAGGAACAAATATTTTATAGCAGGGGGTGCACAATGTAAATAAGGAACCGCTGACAAACAGAATTAAAAACTCTCAAAATTGGTCTATTAAAAATGTAAAAAGTATAAGCTACAACAAATATAAACTGTACTTTGGGTACATATATGTGAACCATTAAAGATATCCCTGCTATTTACTGTTGATCTATGTTTGTACTGTTTATGTAAACCAGTGAAATCAGTTTATCACCATCCTATGCACAGAACCATCTATATCTCTACAATGTAGATAAGTGATAGAAAAAAATGATTTTTAAATATGTTATTTTATACTTATACTATGGATTCAACTAATTGCTCAATATCTTATTACCCTCCTACAACTTAAGAAGTCAAGAACACGTGTTATTGCTTTTAGCTTGTTTAACTTGCAAATGTCGGGAGCAATTTCCAATGAACAACAAAGTGGATAAAGGAAACATATTGGCTTCCTTGCAAGTGATTATTTCATTGTTGGGTTCATGGGCAAATTTTGGGAGATGAGCAAGACATCTTGAACACAAAATCATCTTTCTTATACATTCAAGCTGAAAAGTAGTATTATAATCATTTATCCACAAAGTGCTGATAATAAGCTCATAACAATATTGGCACATCAAAATATATATATATCTTGTGTCCCATATACAAGGCAGACAGGCTTTATTTACAGGGGTTAAAAAGCACCACAGTAATAGGCCCACCGTACCTTTATGAAAACAAATCATAAAAATAACACCTACTCCTTACAGGAGACTGTCTAAACATCAGCTCCCTCTCTGATTGGCTGGTCAACTAAACTTTAAATTAATGTTTAGGAACATCTTACAGTATTAATGTAAACGGACTTAGAAAAGTATCATTTGAAAATGCTTTTTCTCCAGGAACACGGCTTTCTGCTTTCAACCATATCGGTTACATATGTGTATCTGTTGGACTAATGATGGCATCATAATAAATTTGCAAACAAAGAGCCAGAGATGTGTGAATTATTCGCCAACATTTAAATATGGCATTTATTTGCAATTCTAAAATATTCGCGACTCAAGTTGTAGAAGCCATTATTGCTCCTGCTGGCGCATGGTAGCGGGACACACAATGCACTACTCTGAAAGAATTAGCCACAGGTAATGCGTTATTGCACCCGCTGGCGCACCCCACAAAATACAATAACGCCTGCTGTTATCTGTATCCGCGTAAGGTGTCGCCACGGAAATGCGAACTTCAAGTTTGAATATTGGACCGGGAATCGAATATTGTCCAAAACTCGGCAAATAATTTGTGGGTCGAATTTTTACACATTGGCCGATCTCTACAAAGAAAAGAAAAAAAGAACAGTTTCACCAAAATACATTAGATGAAGATTGTAGTTTAAAAAAAAAAAAACCTTCAAAGCTTGTTTAGCATAATAATGTTACAAATGAAGATAATGGGTTTCAAAATCCAGGATTTATATGTGACTTGCTTGTTTTGACGTTTTTGCTGGACATGTTCTTGATTTGACGTGTTTTGACGTGTTTGCTTGACATGTTCTTGCTTTGACGTGTATGCTTGACATGTTCTTGTTTTGCTCTATATCTCCATTGCATCATCAATGATAAAATCCAATTCTTTTTTGTTAAATAATGAGGTCCCCAGCGCATATTATTGATTTGAGGAATATATAGAAGGCATACTAGGATCCAGAGAAACTACTGAGCAAATTGCTTTAACTCAGCACTCATGGGGACACATCATGTTTGTTTTTTAACAGCATTTAAGATAGGGGTCCCGGAGCTGAACTGTGTTAATTTAATTTGCTTCCCGAGACACTTACATAAGGGTTATCGCTCTGCTGTTTAAATTTCCCATGGGCCAATAGAAAGCCGCAAGGGATGATGTCACAGCTTCCAATCGGCGCGCAGTACGTGGGACATTTACTCTGCTATTATGTTAGCCCCAACTAGCCCAGCTGGAGCTGCTACCAACACCCCATTTTACGAGGTATGTATCTCGGGAAATTAATGTGGCTCAGCTGTGGAGACCCCCTACTGTACTTCAATCCTATGTAAAAACACAGAAAGTGTAACCAGGAGCGCCTCTGTAATAGAAGCGCAGAGCAGGGGTAGCAGTGTCTCCAGGAGCGCCTCTATTATAGAAGCGCAGAGCAGGGGTAGCAGTGTCTCCAGGAGCGCCTCTATAATAGAAGCGCAGAGCAGGGGTAGCAGTGTCTCCAGAAGTGCCTCTATAACAGAAGCTCAGAGCAGGGGTAGCAGTGTCTGCAGGAGCGCCTCTATAACAGAAGCACAGAGCAGGGATATTAGTGTCTGCAGGAGCGCTTCTATAACAGAAGCTCAGAGCAGGGGTAGCAGTGTCTCCAGGAGCGCCTCTATAACAGAAGCTCAGAGCAGGGGTAGCAGTGTCTCCAGGAGCGCCTCTATAACAGAAGCTCAGAGCAGGGGTAGCAGTGTCTCCAGGAGCGCCTCTATAACAGAAGCTCACAGCAGGGGTAGCAGTGTCTCCAGGAGCGCCTCTATAACAGAAGCTCAGAGCAGGGGTAGCAGTGTCTCCAGGAGCGCCTCTATAACAGAAGCTCAGAGCAGGGGTAGCAGTGTCTCCAGGAGCGTCTCTATAACAGAAGCTCAGAGCAGGGTCAGCAGTGTCTCCAGGAGCGCCTCTATAACAGAAGCTCAGAGCAGGGGTAGCAGTGTCTCCAGGAGCGCCTCAATAACAGAAGCTCATAGCAGGGATATTAATGTCTGCAGGAGGGCCTCTATAACAGAAGCTCAGAGCAGGGGCAGCAGTGTCTCCAGGAGCGCCTCTATAACAGAAGCTCAGTTCCGGGGTAGCAGTGTCTCCAGGAGCGCCTCTATAACAGAAGCTCAGAGCAGGGGCAGCAGTGTCTCCAGGAGCACCTCTATAACAGAAGCTCAGAGCAGGGGTAGCAGTGTCTCCAGGAGCGCCTCAATAACAGAAGCTCAGAGCAGGGGTATTAGTGTCTGCAGGAGCGCTTCTATAACAGAAGCTCAGAGCAGGGGTAGCAGTGTCTCCAGGAGCGCCTCTATAACAGAAGCTCAGAGCAGGGTCAGCAGTGTCTCCAGGAGCGCCTCTATAACAGAAGCTCAGAGCAGGGGTAGCAGTGTCTCCAGGAGCGCCTCAATAACAGAAGCTCATAGCAGGGATATTAATGTCTGCAGGAGGGCCTCTATAACAGAAGCTCAGAGCAGGGGCAGCAGTGTCTCCAGGAGCGCCTCTATAACAGAAGCTCAGTTCCGGGGTAGCAGTGTCTCCAGGAGCGCCTCTATAACAGAAGCTCAGAGCAGGGGCAGCAGTCTCTCCAGGAGCACCTCTATAACAGAAGCTCAGAGCAGTGGTAGCAGTGTCTCCAGGAGCGTCTCAATAACAGAAGCACAGAGCAGGGATATTAGTGTCTGCAGGAGCGCTTCTATAACAGAAGCTCAGAGCAGGGGTAGCAGTGTCTCCAGGAGCGCCTCTATAACAGAAGCTCAGAGCAGGGGTAGCAGTGTCTCCAGGAGCGCCTCTATAACAGAAGCTCAGAGCAGGGGTAGCAGTGTCTCCAGGAGCGCCTCTATAACAGAAGCTCACAGCAGGGGTAGCAGTGTCTCCAGGAGCGCCTCTATAACAGAAGCTCAGAGCAGGGGTAG
The DNA here is from genome assembly GCF_040206685.1 of Ascaphus truei. Taxonomy (NCBI): domain Eukaryota; kingdom Metazoa; phylum Chordata; class Amphibia; order Anura; family Ascaphidae; genus Ascaphus; species Ascaphus truei. The sequence goes on along the minus strand of NC_134504.1, from coordinate 542,644 downwards.
CAGTGTCTCCAGGAGCGCCTCTATAACAAAAGCTCAGAGCAGGGGTAGCAGTGTCTCCAGGAGCGTCTCTATAACAGAAGCTCAGAGCAGGGTCAGCAGTGTCTCCAGGAGCGCCTCTATAACAGAAGCTCAGAGCAGGGGTAGCAGTGTCTCCAGGAGCGCCTCAATAACAGAAGCTCATAGCAGGGATATTAATGTCTGCAGGAGGGCCTCTATAACAGAAGCTCAGAGCAGGGGCAGCAGTGTCTCCAGGAGCGCCTCTATAACAGAAGCTCAGTTCCGGGGTAGCAGTGTCTCCAGGAGCGCCTCTATAACAGAAGCTCAGAGCAGGGGCAGCAGTCTCTCCAGGAGCACCTCTATAACAGAAGCTCAGAGCAGGGGTAGCAGTGTCTCCAGGAGCGCCTCAATAACAGAAGCTCAGAGCAGGGGTATTAGTGTCTGCAGGAGCGCCTCTATAACAGAAGCTCATAGCAGGGGTAGCAGTGTCTCCAGGAGCGCCTCTATAACAGAAGCTCAGAGCAGGGGTAGCAGTGTCTCCAGGAGCGCCTCTATAACAGAAGCTCATAGCAGGGGTAGTAGTGTCTCCAGGAGCGCCTCTATAACAGAAGCTCAGAGCAGGGGCAGCAGTGTCTGCAGGAGCGTCTCTATAATAGAAGCTCAGAGCAGGGGTAGCAGTGTCTCCAGGAGCGCCTCTATAACTTAAGCTCATAGCAGGGGAATTAGTGTCCGCAGGAGGGCCTCTATAACAGAAGCTCAGAGCATGGGTAGCAGTGTCTGCAGGAGCACCTCTATAACAGAAGCTCAGAGTAGGGGCAGCAGTGTCTGCAGGAGTGCCTCTATAACAGAAGCTCAAAGCAGGGGTAGCAGTGTCTCCAGGAGCGCCTCTATAATAGAAGCTCAGAGTAGGGGCAGCAGTGTCTGCAGGAGTGCCTCTATAACAGAAGCTCAAAGCAGGGGTAGCAGTGTCTCCAGGAGCGCCTCTATAACAGAAGCTCAGAGCAGGGGTAGCAGTGTCTCCAGGAGTGCCTCTATAACAGAAGCTCAGAGCAGGGGTAGCAGTGTCTCCAGGAGCGCCTCTATAACAGAAGCACAGAGCAGGGATATTAGTGTCTGCAGGAGGGCCTCTATAACAGAAGCTCAGAGCAGGGGTAGCAGTCTCTCCAGGAGCGCCTCTATAACAGAAGCTCATAGCAGGGGTAGCAGTCTCTCCAGGAGCGCCTCTATAACTGAAGCTCAGAGCAGGGGCAGCAGTCTCTCCAGGAGCGCCTCAATAACCGAAGCTCACAGCAGGGGTAGCAGTGTCTCCAGGAGCGCCTCTATAACAGAAGCTCACAGCAGGGGTAGCAGTGTCTCCAGGAGCGCCTCTGTAACAGAAGCTCACAGCAGGGGTAGCAGTGTCTCCAGGAGCGCCTCTGTAACAGAAGCTCAGAGCAGGGGTAGCAGTGTCTCCAGGAGCGCCTCTATAACAGAAGCTCACAGCAGGGATAGCAGTGTCTCCAGGAGCGCCTCTATAACAGAAGCTCAGAGCAGGGGTAGCAGTGTCTCCAGGAGCGCCTCTATAACAGAAGCAGAGAGCAGGGATATTAGTGTCTGCAGGAGCGCCTCTATAACAGAAGCTCAGAGCAGGGGTAGCAGTCTCTCCAGGAGCGCCTCTATAACAGAAGCTCATAGCAGGGGTAGCAGTCTCTCCAGGAGCGCCTCTATAACAGAAGCTCAGAGCAAGGGCAGCAGTCTCTCCAGGAGCGCCTCAATAACCGAAGCTCACAGCAGGGGTAGAAGTGTCTCCAGGAGCGCCTCTATAACAGAAGCTCACAGCAGGGGTAGCAGTGTCTCCAGGAGCGCCTCTATAACAGAAGCTCACAGCAGGGGTAGCAGTGTCTCCAGGAGCGCCTCTGTAACAGAAGCTCAGAGCAGGGGTAGCAGTGTCTCCAGGAGCGCCTCTATAACAGAAGCTCATAGCAGGGATAGCAGTGTCTTCAGGAGCGCCTCTATAACAGAAGCTCATAGCAGGGATAGCAGTCTCTCCAGGAGCGCCTCTATAACAGAAGCTCACAGCAGGGGTAGCAGTGTCTCCAGGAGCGCCTCTATAACAGAAGCTCACAGCAGGGGTAGCAGTGTCTCCAGGAGCGCCTCTATAATAGAAGCTCAGAGAAGGGGTAGCAGTATCTCCAGGAGCGCCTCTATAATAGAAGCTCAGAGCAGGGGTAGCAGTGTCTCCAGGAGCGCCTCTATAATAGAAGCTCACAGCAGGGGTAGCAGTGTCTCCAGGAGCGCCTCTATAACAGAAGCTCACAGCAGGGGTAGCAGTGTCTCCAGGAGCGCCTCTATAATAGAAGCTCAGAGTAGGGGCAGCAGTGTCTGCAGGAGTGCCTCTATAACAGAAGCTCAAAGCAGGGGTAGCAGTGTCTCCATGAGCGCCTCTATAACAGAAGCTCAGAGCAGGGGTAGCAGTGTCTCCAGGAGTGCCTCTATAACAGAAGCTCAGAGCAGGGGTAGCAGTGTCTCCAGGAGCGCCTCTATAACAGAAGCACAGAGCAGGGATATTAGTGTCTGCAGGAGGGCCTCTATAACAGAAGCTCAGAGCAGGGGTAGCAGTCTCTCCAGGAGCGCCTCTATAACAGAAGCTCATAGCAGGGGTAGCAGTCTCTCCAGGAGCGCCTCTATAACTGAAGCTCAGAGCAGGGGCAGCAGTCTCTCCAGGAGCGCCTCAATAACCGAAGCTCACAGCAGGGGTAGCAGTGTCTCCAGGAGCGCCTCTATAACAGAAGCTCACAGCAGGGGTAGCAGTGTCTCCAGGAGCGCCTCTGTAACAGAAGCTTACAGCAGGGGTAGCAGTGTCTCCAGGAGCGCCTCTGTAACAGAAGCTCAGAGCAGGGGTAGCAGTGTCTCCAGGAGCGCCTCTATAACAGAAGCTCACAGCAGGGATAGCAGTGTCTCCAGGAGCGCCTCTATAACAGAAGCTCATAGCAGGGGTAGCAGTCTCTCCAGGAGCGCCTCTATAACAGAAGCTCACAGCAGGGGTAGCAGTGTCTCCAGGAGCGCCTCTATAATAGAAGCTCACAGCAGGGGTAGCAGTGTCTGCAGGAGTGCCTCTATAACAGAAGCTCAAAGCAGGGGTAGCAGTGTCTCCAGGAGCGCCTCTATAACAGAAGCTCAGAGCAGGGGTAGCAGTGTCTCCAGGAGTGCCTCTATAACAGAAGCTCAGAGCAGGGGTAGCAGTGTCTCCAGGAGCGCCTCTATAACAGAAGCACAGAGCAGGGATATTAGTGTCTGCAGGAGGGCCTCTATAACAGAAGCTCAGAGCAGGGGTAGCAGTCTCTCCAGGAGCGCCTCTATAACAGAAGCTCATAGCAGGGGTAGCAGTCTCTCCAGGAGCACCTCTATAACTGAAGCTCAGAGCAGGGGCAGCAGTCTCTCCAGGATCGCCTCAATAACCGAAGCTCACAGCAGGGGTAGCAGTGTCTCCAGGAGCGCCTCTATAACAGAAGCTCACAGCAGGGGTAGCAGTGTCTCCAGGAGCGCCTCTGTAACAGAAGCTCACAGCACGGGTAGCAGTGTCTCCAGGAGCGCCTCTGTAACAGAAGCTCAGAGCAGGGGTAGCAGTGTCTCCAGGAGCGCCTCTATAACAGAAGCTCACAGCAGGGATAGCAGTGTCTCCAGGAGCGCCTCTATAACAGAAGCTCATAGCAGGGGTAGCAGTCTCTCCAGGAGCGCCTCTATAACAGAAGCTCACAGCAGGGGTAGCAGTGTCTCCAGGAGCGCCTCTATAACAGAAGCTCAGAGCAGGGGTAGCAGTGTCTCCAGGAGCGCCTCTATAACAGAAGCTCAGAGCAGGGGTAGCAGTGTCTCCAGGAGCGCCTCTATAACAGAAGCACAGAGCAGGGATATTAGTGTCTGCAGGAGGGCCTCTATAACAGAAGCTCAGAGCAGGGGTAGCAGTCTCTCCAGGAGCGCCTCTATAACAGAAGCTCATAGCAGGGGTAGCAGTCTCTCCAGGAGCGCCTCTATAACAGAAGCTCAGAGCAGGGGCAGCAGTCTCTCCAGGAGCGCCTCAATAACCGAAGCTCACAGCAGGGGTAGCAGTGTCTCCAGGAGCGCCTCTATAACAGAAGCTCACAGCAGGGGTAGCAGTGTCTCCAGGAGCGCCTCTATAACAGAAGCTCACAGCAGGGGTAGCAGTGTCTCCAGGAGCGCCTCTGTAACAGAAGCTCAGAGCAGGGGTAGCAGTGTCTCCAGGAGCGCCTCTATAACAGAAGCTCAGAGCATGGGTAGCAGTGTCTCCAGGAGCGCCTCTATAACAGAAGCTCACAGCAGGGATAGCAGTGTCTCCAGGAGTGCCTCTATAACAGAAACTCATAGCAGGGGTAGCAGTGTCTCCAGGAGCGCCTATATAACAGAAGCTCACAGCAGGGGTAGCAGTGTCTCCAGGAGCGCCTCTATAACAGAAGCTCACAGCAGGGGTAGCAGTATCTCCAGGAGCGCCTCTATAATAGAAGCTCAGAGAAGGGGTAGCAGTATCTCCTGGAGCGCCTCTATAATAGAAGCTCAGAGCAGGGGTAGCAGTGTCTCCAGGAGCGCCTCTATAATAGAAGCTCACAGCAGGGGTAGCAGTGTCTCCAGGAGCACCTCTATAACAGAAGCTCACAGCAGGGGTAGCAGTGTCTCCAGGAGCGCCTCTATAATAGAAGCTCAGAGCAGGGGTAGCAGTATCTCCAGGAGCGCCTCTATAACAGAAGCTCACAGCAGGGGTAGCAGTGTCTCCAGGAGCGCCTCTATAATAGAAGCTCAGAGTAGGGGCAGCAGTGTCTGCAGGAGTGCCTCTATAACAGAAGCTCAAAGCAGGGGTAGCAGTGTCTCCAGGAGCGCCTCTATAACAGAAGCTCACAGCAGGGGTAGCAGTCTCTCCAGGAGCGCCTCTATAACAGAAGCTCAGAGCAAGGGCAGCAGTCTCTCCAGGAGCGCCTCAATAACCGAAGCTCACAGCAGGGGTAGAAGTGTCTCCAGGAGCGCCTCTATAACAGAAGCTCACAGCAGGGGTAGCAGTGTCTCCAGGAGCGCCTCTATAACAGAAGCTCACAGCAGGGGTAGCAGTGTCTCCAGGAGCGCCTCTGTAACAGAAGCTCAGAGCAGGGGTAGCAGTGTCTCCAGGAGCGCCTCTATAACAGAAGCTCATAGCAGGGATAGCAGTGTCTTCAGGAGCGCCTCTATAACAGAAGCTCATAGCAGGGATAGCAGTCTCTCCAGGAGCGCCTCTATAACAGAAGCTCACAGCAGGGGTAGCAGTGTCTCCAGGAGCGCCTCTATAACAGAAGCTCACAGCAGGGGTAGCAGTGACTCCAGGAGCGCCTCTATAATAGAAGCTCAGAGAAGGGGTAGCAGTATCTCCAGGAGCGCCTCTATAATAGAAGCTCAGAGCAGGGGTAGCAGTGTCTCCAGGAGCGCCTCTATAATAGAAGCTCACAGCAGGGGTAGCAGTGTCTCCAGGAGCGCCTCTATAACAGAAGCTCACAGCAGGGGTAGCAGTGTCTCCAGGAGCGCCTCTATAATAGAAGCTCAGAGTAGGGGCAGCAGTGTCTGCAGGAGTGCCTCTATAACAGAAGCTCAAAGCAGGGGTAGCAGTGTCTCCAGGAGCGCCTCTATAACAGAAGCTCAGAGCAGGGGTAGCAGTGTCTCCAGGAGTGCCTCTATAACAGAAGCTCAGAGCAGGGGTAGCAGTGTCTCCAGGAGCACCTCTATAACAGAAGCACAGAGCAGGGATATTAGTGTCTGCAGGAGGGCCTCTATAACAGAAGCTCAGAGCAGGGGTAGCAGTCTCTCCAGGAGCGCCTCTATAACAGAAGCTCATAGCAGGGGTAGCAGTCTCTCCAGGAGCGCCTCTATAACTGAAGCTCAGAGCAGGGGCAGCAGTCTCTCCAGGAGCGCCTCAATAACCGAAGCTCACAGCAGGGGTAGCAGTGTCTCCAGGAGCGCCTCTATAACAGAAGCTCACAGCAGGGGTAGCAGTGTCTCCAGGAGCGCCTCTGTAACAGAAGCTCACAGCAGGGGTAGCAGTGTCTCCAGGAGCGCCTCTGTAACAGAAGCTCAGAGCAGGGGTAGCAGTGTCTCCAGGAGCGCCTCTGTAACAGAAGCTCACAGCAGGGATAGCAGTGTCTCCAGGAGCGCCTCTATAACAGAAGCTCATAGCAGGGGTAGCAGTCTCTCCAGGAGCGCCTCTATAACAGAAGCTCACAGCAGGGGTAGCAGTGTCTCCAGGAGCGCCTCTATAATAGAAGCTCACAGCAGGGGTAGCAGTGTCTGCAGGAGTGCCTCTATAACAGAAGCTCAAAGCAGGGGTAGCAGTGTCTCCAGGAGCGCCTCTATAACAGAAGCTCAGAGCAGGGGTAGCAGTGTCTCCAGGAGTGCCTCTATAACAGAAGCTCAGAGCAGGGGTAGCAGTGTCTCCAGGAGCGCCTCTATAACAGAAGCACAGAGCAGGGATATTAGTGTCTGCAGGAGGGCCTCTATAACAGAAGCTCAGAGCAGGGGTAGCAGTCTCTCCAGGAGCGCCTCTATAACAGAAGCTCATAGCAGGGGTAGCAGTCTCTCCAGGAGCACCTCTATAACTGAAGCTCAGAGCAGGGGCAGCAGTCTCTCCAGGATCGCCTCAATAACCGAAGCTCACAGCAGGGGTAGCAGTGTCTCCAGGAGCGCCTCTATAACAGAAGCTCACAGCAGGGGTAGCAGTGTCTCCAGGAGCGCCTCTGTAACAGAAGCTCACAGCAGGGGTAGCAGTGTCTCCAGGAGCGCCTCTGTAACAGAAGCTCAGAGCAGGGGTAGCAGTGTCTCCAGGAGCGCCTCTATAACAGAAGCTCACAGCAGGGATAGCAGTGTCTCCAGGAGCGCCTCTATAACAGAAGCTCATAGCAGGGGTAGCAGTCTCTCCAGGAGCGCCTCTATAACAGAAGCTCACAGCAGGGGTAGCAGTGTCTCCAGGAGCGCCTCTACAACAGAAGCTCACAGCAGGGGTAGCAGTGTCTCCAGGAGCGCCTCTATAATAGAAGCTCAGAGAAGGGGTAGCAGTATCTCCAGGAGCGCCTCTATAATAGAAGCTCAGAGCAGGGGTAGCAGTGTCTCCAGGAGCGCCTCTATAATAGAAGCTCACAGCAGGGGTAGCAGTGTCTCCAGGAGCGCCTCTATAACAGAAGCTCACAGCAGGGGTAGCAGTGTCTCCAGGAGCGCCTCTATAATAGAAGCTCAGAGTAGGGGCAGCAGTGTCTGCAGGAGTGCCTCTATAACAGAAGCTCAAAGCAGGGGTAGCAGTGTCTCCAGGAGCGCCTCTATAACAGAAGCTCAGAGCAGGGGTAGCAGTGTCTCCAGGAGCGCCTCTATAACAGAAGCTCAGAGCAGGGGCAGCAGTGTCTCCAGGAGCGCCTCTATAACAGAAGCACAGAGCAGGGATATTAGTGTCTGCAGGAGGGCCTCTATAACAGAAGCTCAGAGCAGGGGTAGCAGTCTCTCCAGGAGCGCCTCTATAACAGAAGCTCATAGCAGGGGTAGCAGTCTCTCCAGGAGCGCCTCTATAACAGAAGCTCAGAGCAGGGGCAGCAGTCTCTCCAGGAGCGCCTCAATAACCGAAGCTCACAGCAGGGGTAGCAGTGTCTCCAGGAGCGCCTCTATAACAGAAGCTCACAGCAGGGGTAGCAGTGTCTCCAGGAGCGCCTCTATAACAGAAGCTCACAGCAGGGGTAGCAGTGTCTCCAGGAGCGCCTCTGTAACAGAAGCTCAGAGCAGGGGTAGCAGTGTCTCCAGGAGCGCCTCTATAACAGAAGCTCAGAGCATGGGTAGCAGTGTCTCCAGGAGCGCCTCTATAACAGAAGCTCACAGCAGGGATAGCAGTGTCTCCAGGAGTGCCTCTATAACAGAAGCTCATAGCAGGGGTAGCAGTGTCTCCAGGAGCGCCTATATAACAGAAGCTCACAGCAGGGGTAGCAGTGTCTCCAGGAGCGCCTCTATAACAGAAGCTCACAGCAGGGGTAGCAGTATCTCCAGGAGCGCCTCTATAATAGAAGCTCAGAGAAGGGGTAGCAGTATCTCCTGGAGCGCCTCTATAATAGAAGCTCAGAGCAGGGGTAGCAGTGTCTCCAGGAGCGCCTCTATAATAGAAGCTCACAGCAGGGGTAGCAGTGTCTCCAGGAGCACCTCTATAACAGAAGCTCACAGCAGGGGTAGCAGTGTCTCCAGGAGCGCCTCTATAATAGAAGCTCAGAGCAGGGGTAGCAGTATCTCCAGGAGCGCCTCTATAACAGAAGCTCACAGCAGGGGTAGCAGTGTCTCCAGGAGCGCCTCTATAATAGAAGCTCAGAGCAGGGGTAGCAGTGTCTCCAGGAGCGCCTCTATAATAGAAGCTCACAAGACTGTTTGGCCCGATACACTAAACAGGCCAACGGAGCTGAGTGTAACGTTAACCTAAATTAACATTAACGCTTATCCAATAAAGGGAATAACCTGATGTTAACCCAGTTTTACTCCTTTAATTAGCGTAGGGTTAAATCTTTCCACCCGTTAGTGCTAATAAAATGCAAAATAGGATTTTTCCCTAACATCACACGTTAGACCCTGCAACGTTTTGCACATAAAAAAAAGATATCATTGTAGTTGCTCTAGTCGTGGTGGATGGAGAAACTCCCAAACTAATCTATGAAAGACTCCTAATCTACTGTTCATGCAATGGCTTTATATTTAATATATAACCCTGTTTACCTAATGTAATGCAATGTCTTCATATATAATATGTAACCATGTATCTGTCATCATAGCTCTGTGCCCAGGACATACATGAAAATGAGAAGTAACCCTCAATGTGTTACTGTCTGGTAAAACATTTTATAAATAAATACAATAAATACACAGCTTACCACATACAAAAAATGTTCCGTTTATTAGGTACAGGTGAACCCCAAAACATGCCGGTCTGGGACATTTAGTTGTGGTTGTTTAACGGCGACCAAGTGACAGCCAGTGTTTAGCCGAGAATAACCTCACCACAAGGACCTCTCACCGCTGGCTGTTTCACCACCAAAATAAGTCTCTAACCCTAACCTCTTACCGTCAAACCCCCTAATACTTACCCGTAACCCCTTACCCTAATCCCCTACACTAAAAAGCTTAACCCGTTAACCCAAAACACCTTACCCCAAGCCCTTACCCTAACTGCTAAAACCTCTCAAGTTAACCCCCTACCCTAAGACTTACCTTCTCGTAGAAGTGGCTGCTGGTGGAGTGTCCAGCGGAGCAGTGGCCGTGGGTGGAGTGTCCAGCGGAGGAGTGGCCGTGGGTGGAGTGTCCAGCGGAGGAGTGGCCGCGGGTGGAGTGTCCAGCGGAGGAGTGGCCGCGGGTGGAGTGTCCAGCGGAGGAGTGGCCGCGGGTGGAGTGTCCAGCGGAGGAGTGGCCGCGGGTGGAGTGTCCAGCGGAGGAGTGGCCGCGGCAGATCCTCTGCAGCCAAACGCCGGCTGGGACTTGTGGCGGCAAGACGGCTGCGAACAAATGTCACATTCTGAAAACATGTCGTGTACCTGCTACATAGATACAGCTGGAGAGTATATATATATATATATATATATATATATATATATATATATATATATATATATATATCCACTTAAGGCCGTTCAGCTGAACACAGGGAATTCATGTTCAGTTATTTAGGTCTTCCCTAAAAGGGCCACCTCGTTACTTCCATCCAGACCCTGAAATATGGGGTTTAGAGAGAGACTATTTTTGTAAAGTTCCACGTGACTTACAGTATACACCTTCCCAAACAGGACACCAATTAGCACTAATTTAACCTTAAGCCTGTGCTAATGAGATAAACCGTGTTTTTGCATATAATTAGCTTTGGGGATAGGGAAAATATGGACCATTACTATTTTAGGTAATCTAGTGTTATTTGCCCTGATTTACCAGAGCTTAGTGTATTTGGGTCTTTATACTCCATTAACTTGGCTATAAACTGTTTTCTGGCTTAGCGCCACTTAGTTCATATGGCCCATGGTGTGTTTAGGTCAATTGAGTTAATTGACCTGGAGCTGTCTCAAAGTTGAGTGCCTTTTTGCACCAGTCTTTAGGGAACACACTTCTTCCTTAATAAATCCTACAGTTCTTATCTCTAAGTGCAGTGCTGAGGATTTCAATGTATCCTATGTGCAAAATACAGATAAGAAATCACACCCACGTTGTGTATATTTATCTGATAAGTGTGTCAGCTCTTCAGAGGAAAGCAAAGTTTATTTTGCTTGAGTTTTCTTACAACTAAAATAGAATAGCATGGCACAGCTACCACAGTTCCATAATCCCTATTAGACATGCTCAGCAGGTTGTGGCAAGAAAGGAGTTAAGTGGCCATCAAGTGTTGTCCATGAGGTGTGCACTTTACAGCATCGCTAAGCCTCTTTAGTTCCCATAGCAACCACAGCATCTATAACACACTCCTTTCTAATTCAGAGCTGCAGAAAGTGATACCCGAAGTCTCGGGTCAGAGCAGCAGAAGATGATGTGAAACGATTGATTACGTAAGGTTGCTTAGTCACTTACACAAATCCCTTTATCTTGTTCTACAAGAATTCAACACAATGTGTTGAAAAAAGTTATTTTTTATGCCCATTCAACCATTAGACCGCTATTAAATTACTGCTACTTTTAGCCAATACTGTACCGTATGTCTACAAAATATCCTTAATTACACATCATGATTACACCTTGCACATGTCTTATTTAAGATACTTGTAATTAATAATGAATTGTGAAGTTGGAAACATTCACATAAAACACTTGTACGATATCAAATATCTCCTACAGTATGTTGATATATTTAAGTCTAGAAGTCTTAGGGATATGCATGTACTTATGCTAGGAATGCTTCAGAGATATATCGATTCGGGGGAAAAGTTCCTTTTGATACAAAAGTTTGCAACACATTTGATTAAACACTTGTAGTGGTGTTTCCCCCACCCTCTGGGAAATTTGCCCTGCTACCAGGTGTGTAGTACTGGTACCTGCTGGCTTACAGGATACTGAGGTGTCCGCCAGTGGTGTTGGGGACATCAGTACAGGTTTCTGGGGTAGATGATAGTTCTTTATCTCAAGAGCGCCTCTATAACAGAAGGTTAGAGCAGGGGTAGCAGTGTCTCCAGGAGCGCCTCTATAACAGAAGGTTAGAGCAGGGGTAGCAGTGTCTGCAAGAGCACATTTGTAACAGAAGCTCAGAGCAGAGGTAGCAGTGTATTAGTTGGTGTCCTGCCTCAGCAGCCATGTTGGGAGATAATTATACAGACAACATTAGGGACAGTGAAGGAATATGGTTATTGTTCTGGCCCTCCAGCACCTTGTAACAAAGAGGTAGGGTCCAGCAGCTTAACTCATTCCCTTTAAATGCACACAAAGTCTTTCTGTCTTCTGCAGCTTTTTGGTAAAAGTACAGAGCATAAAAATAACTTGGGGGGTGGCACTTGTGAGAGGAAGGTAAATAAATAATGCCTTGTATTGGAGAGGCAGTAAGGGGTGTGTACTCACAAAATGAGGGATCCAAAAGGAAATATGCTAGTCTGTACAAACAGGGTATAGACAGAGGAGCATACCAAATACTGAAACATGGCAGGGTAGTATGGGCAAACCATCTCAGGTTTTTGAGCATAGGGAGGTTGCCAAGGCAATTGGCACAAACTATGGTAGAAAGGCAACATTTGCAGCAACAATGCGCAGCTAGGCTGCGCTTATACAGCCGGCGACGGTGACGCAACTGATGACGTCATCCGTCGCTGTCACCATTGCGAAAGTTGTATTTCAGATTGTGGAGACGTCGCTGACTGCAAGGCCAGTGACGTCAGCAAGGGGGAAGGCAGGTGGGCGGAGAAGCTCCCTGATTCGCTTATAGCCAGTCACATGTGGAGACCGTCTCTCCAAAAATCAAATTCACTGACTACCAGAATTTTGGTAGCGCTGTCGCTCCGTCGCGCCGTCACGGTCGCGTTTGAGACAGGCACCACGATGAAGCGGGAGCGACACCAAGTTTTCACGGGGTTGAAATCCATTAGACCAGTAAGGTGCCGCCGATCTTGCTGCACTCAAAGGGTTAAACAATGATTAAAAGGGAAAAAAACACAACATTGATATGAAGAACACGGACAATGTGATATTGTGTTTGCTTTTGTCTGCCGTGATTCTGTCTCCCCGTGATTCTGTCCCCCCGTGATTCTGTCCCCCCCGTGATTCTTTCTCCCCGTGATTCTTTCTCCCCGTGATTCTGTCTCCCCGTGATTCTGTCTCCCCGTGATTCTTTCTCCCCGTGATTCTTTCTCCCCGTGATTCTTTCTCCCCGTGATTCTTTCTCCCCGTGATTCTTTCTCCCCGTGATTCTGTCTCCCCGTGATTCTGTCTCCCCGTGATTCTTTCGCTGTTTTCTCAGAAGGCTGATATCTTTGTCTTTGATTTTTCAGGTGAGAAATGTCGAAGCTTTATTACTCTCACACCCCCTGCAGACCGAGGTAAATATTCTGTTTGAACGTGTCTTTGATTAATTCTGTTAAGAATATTTATTACAAGGAATTATATCTACAAATGCCATAGCAACATAGTGGATAAGGCTACAAAAAGACAGATGTCCATTGAGTTCCACCTTTTGTTATATTCTAATTAGGAGACATACCTGTCCTATATTTATAGTTTAATACTCGATATAGTATTTCTTTATTTTTGTACAGTCCCCCGCTGTCCTTACCTTTGGAGCATATGATGTGGAGAAGACTTCTGGAACAGTCTTATAAGGGTTGAGTGGAGGACTTATTTTTGCATTTATCACTTTTGCACACTGTTGTGCTCACTAATTATATGATTTTTTTAGTATTTGTTCACTACGCACTTCACTGCGAGCGTTTTGGGTGCCACTTATTGTTTTTGCTGGTATATTTATAGTTACACTGATCCAGAAGAAGGGGAAAATATTGTCCTGACTCCAGAAATGGCAATCCGATTTCCCCCTCAAACATTGCTCTTCCTACGTTTAACTTATTCTGCATACAGTTTGCCTAAAGATGTTTTTGGTGACATATTTGTTCAGAATCATTTCCCATAAAAATATTTTAAAACAATTAAAATGTAGCTAATTCAAGGCAGGTTTTGGTATTTTGCAGGGTAGGTATTGTATAAAAAACTTGTTACTGTATCTGTGGTAACTTTTAGGTACAGTATTATTATAAGTTACCTACATGCGTCTTCATCTAGATATCTGAATAAACCTTGTAACTCCATTTTTCCCCATGGCCATGGAATAAAACAAATAATTAGTAAGCGTACCTGGCATATAAAACATACAGTATATAACTATTTCAGTTTGAAATGCTTCATAAGTCACATATACTGTATAGCCCCACATTACAGAACATAGGGACGAGTGCACTCATTTTAAGAAAAAGAATTAAGGAAAATACATTCAGTTGTACTATGGGAAATTGCCTTAATTGTGTCAATGCATCAAGGACGTTGCTCCAGTTTTGCGCAATGTGCGGCAGCTTGTGCTTGGGGAGTGACAATCGGAAGAGTTCCATGAAGCACAGATTCTTATAATGAGATGTATGTAGAATTCTGCATCTCCGTGCATTACTTTCATTACTCCACAGCAAAGGTGGAGTTTTACAAATCTTCAACATGTGACAATTTGGAGCCTAAGTAAGCTTGGTATGGGGACCCAATTTGGAGCAAAAAAATGGTACAGTGCATCAAAATATTATTTCTGTGAGTTGATACATAGGCACCTTTTCCAAATGTGCCTCTTTTTTGTGTGCAAGTGCTGTGCTCATGCTCTGTGAGCTGGGGGTCTTTACTGTATATGAGCTGTTTGCTTTATTTTGGATCATGCATTAGTGCCTTTTAAAGCTGCAGAAAATACTTGTAGCATTAAAAACAACAACTCTGAATTACATTTGTGATGTATTATAATGGAACATCATTTTTTGTTTCTATAGCAACCATTTACAAATTCACATCCCCTTCCTCTTCTGAAACAGGCTCTCGCACATCCCTATTTTTAGCCCTGCCCTCTCTCTAGCAGTGCACCAATTGTATCTAGTGACTGCCTGGTCACATGATCTTACCCACAGAACCTTGCATCTTTGGGTCTTCTGCTGCACTGACAGCCATTTAGTGAACCCCCGAGCCGAATCTTCACACATCGATAACAGAAAAACGGATCGATCGTCAACTTAGCTAATTACGTATCATTGCGTGGAATGTTTTGATGCACATATGCAAGGGGGAAAATAAGATGTATTTATTTTTTAAACGGCAGCTTGCACTGCTGCTTTAGCAAATGCTTCACAAATTGAACATAACATGCATGAATAACCTCTTGTAATAAACTAAAGTTGCATGAAAGGAATTTCTGTCTCCCTGCATGTGATTGTTTTTCCATTATCCCATACATGAACTGACTGCAGCGGTTACAAGTATTTACAGATAGAAATACAAAATAAACAAAATCACAGGCACGCAAATTATCAATATGGTATGTGGTGTTATGAACTCGCAATGTATTCCTTTTTTCATTGATAATACCTGTGACTGATTCTTCTGCCTGATAATGTACTTGGTGCATAGTCAGACACTTTGCAGAAGACAGACGTATCTTTACTGGTACAGGAAAACAGGGCATAAAGTCCAATGCTGGTGCAGCAGAAAAAAATCCACAGGTGTAACATATATCATGTCTCATAAACCATGGACTCCATAATTTGAAAACTTGTATAAAACTGCTTCAGAAGACTTGACAGCAATTGTCATCCCAATTGAAAGTTCATAAGCACGTGACTGCCAGTATTGGCTTAAATCTTGGAGTGGGATTTATAGGGTAATGGGAGCACACCACACCAAAGGTTGAGGGTCCCCTTTTCACCAACCACACTCAGATAGATGACACAATCAGAATAATATCAAAGTCCACTCACTGTTGATGTAAAGTTGAAAGGAGCAGGAAATACATGTAGGTGTGCATCCATCTTGATTGAAGATCAGGAGAAAATAGCCTCTAGGGAGGAAAGTGGAGCACAGCCCAGGGACAAGTAACAGGAACCAGAACACCATAGCTTAAAAAACTCCTTTAATGGTCAACAAGTGGAGACACCACAAAAAAAGACCAACCACCCACTCTGACGCGTTTCGGGCTAAGCCCTTTGTCCTCTTTGACAAAGGGCTTAGCCCGAAACGCGTCAGAGTGGGTGGTTGGTCTTTTTTGTGGTGTCTCCCCTTATTGACCATTAAAGGAGTTTTTTAACCTATGGTGTTCTGGTTCCTGTTACTTGTCCCTGGGCTGTGCTCCACTTTCCTCCCTAGAGGCTATTTTTTTCCTTATCTTTACTGGTACACTATAAGGTGAACAAAGGTCAAATCACAATACTCTCTAGAGGTAGAAGGCTGCACTGAATTCAAATAGTTCTCTGTAAACAAAAATGAAACCTCCTCTGTTAGGGTTTGTATTTGTAAACTACAAAGTGGTGTTCTATGTGTAGGACTTTTATACATCTATTATAGTAAGTTTAAAGCAGCAGTTCATGTTCCCCAATATTCAAATGAAATACCGCACAGTTAGAAGTCTAACTCCTGGGCCCTGCCATTCCACTCGCCCTTTCCCCTCCTCACCCCAATTTTCATTCGACAACTTGCCATGGGCAATGCCATAACCGTGACCCTACCATTCCCCCCATCAATGCTCAACAGCTGACACACATACAGTGGAAAACAATGGCACTTACAGAAGCAAACTACGATGTATTATAATATGGCAAAACATACAGGACACCTACAAGCTCATATTGAACCCCGAAAATAACCACAACATATATATATATATAAGTGTCACAGAGGAGTTCTACTGAGCATGGCAATATATATTTAAAACCAGAGACAGAACATGAAACACAGACAGAGGTCAGTGCACATCCAGTGAAACTTATACACAGTACAGTGCCTAAATATATATGTATAATAGATATCTATTAAATAAAATGGTCTTTTAGTTTAACATTTTGGCCAAAGTGTTGTAAGCCCTTGAGCCACTACACGGCAGACCACATCTCAAGGGTACCTAACACTAATATAAATTTTTAATAACCTGTGCATTTCCAGGAAAAATGATTTATAATAAATCTGTCAAAATTAGTTGCATAGTTCTAAGTCTGATTGAAGCTCTTATTAACCTGTACATTACCAGGAAAAGCACTCTGTATTAGATTTGTCACAATCAAACTGCAAGCAAGCAAGTTCCCCTGAGAGTCGGAGATGCAATGGAGTGAGCTTTTAACCATTTAAATGTGGGACCATTTTATTTAATAGATATCTATACATATATATTTAGGCACTGTACCGTGTATAAGTTTCACTGGATGTGCACTGAGCTCTGTCTGTGTTTCATGTTCTGTCTCTTGTTTTAAATATTATAATATTGCACCAAGCAATCCCTCCCCAACCTCTTCCTCCTACACAACCACTACCTGTAACTCCTCAGAGTCCTGCCGTGTAAGAGCCCGCTCAGTATCCATCTCAGCATGTTTTACTGTTGATAAATCAGGGATCTAGCATTGTAGCTGAAGCATAGTGTTCAGATTTTAAAATGCATGTTACCCTTGGGTCCTCATAAAGGGCGATGACACATATTGTGTAGATTCTGGAAACACTTTATCTGCTTCACCTGCTTTTTTCCCCTCAGTAGCCGGATGGGGGTATGACTTGATTCAGGGTAGCATTTGCACATTTCTCTTCTCGTGCAGTACTGCAAAAGGTTGTAATACTTCACTCACATGCCTCAGGAATTTCCACTATGATGAAGTTAGAAAAGTGGTTCCTTTTTCCGCACGTCTTGAGTTGACGTGCAGCTGGCTATTGTTTGTTTCTGTTGTAACTAATATAGAGAAAGCTGAATTCCACCAGCCAATCACACTGCAAATGAACCTCATTCAGTTTTCTGCCACTGCGAGCAGTCCGATCTTCTTAAAGAAAAAGCTGTACAATGAAATTGATGGTGAGCAAAAAATTAGTTATGTGCATGTATTCGGCAGGACTGAGTGCATATACAATGCTGGCTCCGTTATCAGAAATGTGGGGAAAGTCCAAGGGGCGATCAGCTGTTTTTCAGTAGATTGTTCTAGTTTTTCCATGAACCTGGTGAAGGGCGGTTTAGCCCCAAAAACATTGTGTTAAGTTCTCTGCACATAAAGATGTGATTTAATAAACTTTGATCTTCACTATTTGGGACCGGTGTGCAGTTACTTCTTGTTCAGAATCTGCTGTATGAGAGCAGCACCACAGAATGCCACGTGAGTATATCTGCACCAGAGGTGCCCGGAGAAGAAGTGATAAACAGCTAATGAGTGTGACAGTTTTTGCATCACTGTTTGTGTCTTGGCCACGTCAGAAGGAATTGTAATAGCGCTACACGATGTAGCGATAGGGTTTGCCTTTGCCTTAGACATCATGTTTGTCTTACACTGCCAAATATACACAAAACTGTCATTTGAAAATACGATAAAACCTTTATTTGTTAACAATTAAAATAAAGGTCAAACACCAGAAACAAAACTGTAAATCAAATGTAGCTTGACTGATGATGCAAACTGTGTTAAAATACAGAATATCTTATTATTAAGATGAAGGTCCGGGCGTGCTTCACAGTCTGACTCTGCTAAGAACTCTTCTCCTAGGAGTCATCCTGTGGTGAGCACTAGTTCTTCACTCATTCCCAATTCCCTCCCATGGGGACTCTTCTTCTCCCCATCCTGAACCACACTCACCACCATAGATAATGGGGGCCAGGAAGTGAGAGAGAGACAGAGCAGTTGGCATAGTGGGACAGGTTCGTTTCCCCATGGCAGACTTTGTATCCCTTCACGTGGCACTGTGTTACAGCGCGGTGTTACTAGTGGTGCACCACTTCAGCCTGTGTGTGTATGGGTTCCCAGCGAGCATGCAAAGCTGTGCCACCTCCTGCTATTTTCATTTTTTGGTGTGGATATACTTTTATAGTTCCTCCTCAAATAGGTGATGATGGAGATGCAACACCATCTTCACCCTCATCCTAAATGCAATTGGTCGAGTCTCAATCTATGACCTACTTTTACCCCACTCCTTGTGCTTTACGGTTGGGGCAATTACTACTACAGAGGACTCAGAATTAGTGTGGAAATACTGGAATGACAAAGAGGTGTAGTTACTGACCTAAAGTACAGTTACTGACCTTAACCCTCACCCTAACCCTTACTGACCTAATGTGTAGTTACTGACCTTACTGACCCAATGTGCAGTTACTGACCTTACTGACCTAATGTGTAATTACTGACCCTACTGACCCAATATGCAGCTAGTGACCTTACTGACCGACAGTAATGTGCAGTTACTGACCTTACTGACCCAATGTGCAGTTAGTGACCTTACTGACCTAAAGTGCAGTTACTGACCTTAACCCTCACCCTAACCCTTACTGACCTAATGTGTAGTTACTGACCTTACTGACCCAATGTGCAGTTATTGACCTTACTGACCTAATGTGTAATTACTGACCTTACTGACCTAATGTGCAGTTACTGACCTTAATCCTCACCCTAACCCTTACTGACCTAATGTGTAGTTACTGACCTTACTGACCCAATGTGCAGTTATTGACCTTACTGACCTAATGTGTAATTACTGACCTTACTGACCTAATGTGCAGTTACTGACCTTACTGACCCAATGTGCAGTTAGTGACCTTACTGACCTAAAGTGCAGTTACTGACCTTAACCCTCACCCTAACCCTTACTGACCTAATGTGTAGTTACTGACCTTACTGACCCAATGTGCAGTTATTGACCTTACTGACCTAATGTGTAATTACTGACCTTACTGACCTAATGTGCAGTTACTGACCTTAATCCTCACCCTAACCCTTACTGACCTAATGTGCAGTTACTGACCTTACTGACCTAATGTGCAGTTACTGACCTGACACTGGTTCCGTGAAGGCCATTTTAGGGCTTGGGTTGTGGTGATGGTATTGGATGTTTCACAATATCTTCCTCATGTGACTGGCATCTTCCATGGCTTTTCCTCTGCTTTGAACACTAAGGATGGGACCTTCATTGGTGTTTTCATTTTAATATTGGTTTCGGTTCTAAACAAACGTTGTGTTTTGGTTTTGGATGCGGATTTGGTTCTAAAAGATTTTTGTATTTTGGTTTTCGTTTTGGATTTTTCTTTCTAATTATGATACAAAAATTATTTTTAAAATTGGAACTTTTGTGCCTGTCTTTCACATACAGATATACAGTATGTACATGTGTGTGTATGAACATGACAGTATGTACATGTGTGTGTATGAACATGACAGTATGTACATGTGTGTGTATGAACATGACAATGAATTAGGCCTTGATTATACCAGATGCCGCTGAGCGGCAGCGCGATCCGGTGATGTCGCCCTGCGCTGCCGCCGAACGGCATCTTGATTATTGGAGAGCAGACAGGAGAGGAAGCGAGGAGGCGTGACTGTGAGCGGTTCGCCCTCATTGGCTGAAGCGCTCACGTGATACGGCTGTCGCCTGCCAATAACAATTTTGAAAATCTCTTCTGGAGACTGGCGCCCTGTTGCTCCAGGCGACGCGCTGGTGTGTAAACATCGGGTTTCAGCCATTTCTTTTCCAGCCGGCGGCGACTTCTGGTATAATCACGGCCTTATGCATCGTACAGTACAGTATGTATCTCTTTAACGTACATCTACTGGTACATTTATTTATTTATTTATAAAATATTTTACCAGGAAGTAATACATGTTGTGACAGAAACCAGGGGTTGGTAATAAACTCCATATACAGGGCTCCCAGGATACTGAACAGTTTCTGTCCTGTCTAAGCTGAACAGGGCAGCCTCGTGGTACAGGCACTCCATTCCACAGTTTGTCTGCTGCCTGTTTTCTGTCACCTGTCATGCTGATTAGAGTTCAGGTATATAAGACCTGTTTCCTGTTTCCTCTGGGCCCCGCCCAAGAGCCTGGAAGGCTGCTGAACTGCAGAGGGGTGAGAAAGCCTCTTTCCCAAATCGCTTCATTCATTCTGTTAGTTTGTCTAAAGACTGCAAAGGTACTTATTTTGTTGGTGGAAGTGGACAAGCCACTTCCAACTCTGAGTCAGGGACATCTAAGTTTAAGTTATCGCTCAGACGAGCAGCTTTTTGTTTGGCTTTGTTTTCTGTTTAAACTGTGGCAGTCTCAGTGCCTGGGACTGAATAAACCAGGCATAGCCTGTTTAAAGGAACAGTACGTGACGTCTCATCATTTAACCTACCCTAAAAGACCGTGTTCTAACAGTCCCGGACAGACGGCGGAGCCCCGGAGTAAGCCGTTTGTCACATATGGTGGAGAATGCGGGCAGAACACTGAAAGGTCTGGGGGTTAAAGAACTTTAAAAAAAAAAAAAAAAGAAGGTTTTTTTTTTCTCTCTCTCCAAACAAGATGGAAGACGTGGTGAGTGCGCTGGTACGCAATGTCGCTGTCCAGAAAGACGCGAATGAAGCCCAGCAACAGGCGAGTGAAACCCAGCGACAGCTGTTAATAGCCCAGCAAGAGACTAATGCAAACCAGCAAGAGACAAACCGGCTGCTGAGAGAGGAGCAAAAGCGGTTCGCTCAGGGCTTACAGCAGGAACTCGAGATCCTGAGGGGGACTATCAGTAACCTTCCACTGGCAGAGGCAGCCCCAGTTCCGAAAATGACCAGGGCAAGCCACTACCTTCAGAAGATGGGACCCTCGGATGATGTGGAAGCCTATCTTCTCACGTTTGAACGCACGGCACAGAGAGAGGGATGGCCAGAAGCTGAGTGGGCTGGTCTAATCGCACCCTTCCTAAGCGGCGAACCCCAGAAGGCTTACTTTGATCTAGAGCCAGCCGAAGCTAACGTCTATGCAAAATTGAAGTTCGAGATCCTCGCCCGCCTTGGCGTAACCACGGCTGTTCGTGCCCAAAGGTTTCACGCATGGTCCTTCACGATGGATAAAGCCACCCGAAGCCAGATGTATGACCTCATCCACCTCGCCCGGAAGTGGCTACAACCCGAGATCAACTCAGCAAGCCACATCGTGGAACGGTTGGTCATGGACCAGTTCTTGAGGAAACTTCCCTCTGCCTTACGCCGTTGGGTCAGTCGGAATGACCCCCACAATGCGGATGAGCTTGTGGCCCTTGTAGAAAGGTACAGTGCAGCAGAAGAGCACCCGCAACCCACAGTCGTGGAGCAACCCCACTATCCGAGGTTCCAGGACTCTTCCAGAGACGGTAAAAGGGTACCGGGGTTAAGGGGCGCTGAAGAGCGGCGACCACCTTCACGCCGCTCCAGCAACAGTGGTTCGCACACTAAGGGCAATAGCCAACATGGGGAGCCGGGAAAAGGCTCTAAGTGGGACACAGACTATGTACCTAAATGTGTAAATTGTCATGAGAGGGGCCACACAGCAAAAATCTGCCCACTAAATGATGAGCCCATGCAATGCAACAGCGTGGAACCTTATTCGCTGTTGTCCCAATGTATGGGCCCTAGCCCAGAGGACCCCTTGAATAACCATCTGTGGGCATTTGTAAAGGTTAATGGTAAGAGGGTTCGGGCACTTCTTGACTCTGGGAGTATGGTCACACTAGTGTCCGAATACCTATTGCCCATTAAGAAGAAACAGGTAAACAGTTCACAAAGAGTGGCAATTTGTTGTATACATGGGGATAATCATGAATATTCCACTGTTGATGTTTTTTTTGAAACAGAATTTGGTTCTTTAGATTTCAAGGTGGGTGTTGTACCCAAACTGGCACATGATGTGTTAATAGGGACCGACTTTCCCCATTTTCTAAAAATGTGGTCCCCAGCTCAGAATAGCGCCCAGAGTTCAATAGCAGACCATAACGAAGTGTTAGAAGAAACAAATCCTTTCCCTTTTTCAGAAATGGAGGTTGACGAGGGCCCAAATAAGAAGGGGGAAAAGGAGGAGTGCTGTGAAATTCCCTTCCCCATCACTACTTTGGTAGGGAATACCCCAAATCAAGATGTTGATCAGGCACTTACCACCCCAGTACAGGATAAGACCCTCGCTGACCTAGAGGTCAGTCCTGGGAGTTTTAAGAAGGCCCAGTGGGAGGACCCCACATTAGCGGTAGCAAGGGGAAATATACGGGACCAGAATAGTACTCATGGCCAACCAGATAGGTCACTTGCTTACCCCTACTTCGAGGTAGAGAACGACCTAGTATATCGGGTTGATAAAAGAAAATCAGTTACAACTAAACAATTGTTGGTACCACGGACATTCCGTAACGTAGTATTACACCTCGCACATAGTCATCCATTGGGGGGACACCTAGGGGTGGAAAAGACAAAAGAAAAGGTTCTCCGAAGCTTTTATTGGCCTGGGGTTCTGGCAGAAATTACAAACTATTGTTCCTCATGCCCAGAATGTCAGATCACCGCCCCGTTCAAAGCATACCGCAGCCCATTGGTACCCCTTCCCATAATAGAGGTACCATTTGACCGGATTGCTATGGATCTAGTAGGACCCCTAATAAAGTCTGCTAGGGGACATCAGCATATATTGGTAATATTAGATTATGCTACCCGATATCCGGAGGCAGTTCCCCTACGTAGCACCTCTGCTAAAAACATAGCAAAAGAGTTAGTACTTCTGTTTTCCCGGGTCGGAATTCCTAAAGAGATCTTATCTGACCAGGGAACACCATTTATGTCCCAAGTAACAAAAGAGCTATGTAAACTCCTAAAAATCAAGCATCTCAGAACCTCAGTCTATCATCCACAAACAGATGGTTTAGTGGAAAGGTTCAATAAAACCTTAAAGAGCATGTTACGCCGGGCGGTCGATAAGGATGGGAAAAACTGGGACTGTTTGTTACCATACCTGTTATTTGCCATTAGGGAAGTTCCCCAGTCATCCACAGGCTTCTCCCCGTTTGAACTATTGTATGGCCGACATCCAAGGGGCTTACTGGATATAGCCAAAGAAACTTGGGAACACGAGGTTACCCCTTACAGAAGTGTAATAGAGCATGTTGCCCAAATGCAGGACCGCATTGCTGCAGTCCTACCCATAGTGAGGGAACACATGGAGAAAGCTCAAGAAGCACAAAGGAATACGTATAATAAGGGTGCTAGGGTCAGAATTTTTTTTCCAGGTGATAGGGTACTAGTTTTGGTTCCCACCGTGGAGAGTAAATTCCTTGCTAAATGGCATGGGCCATATGAGGTCTTGGAAAGAGTGGGAGAAGTAAATTATAGGGTAAGGCAGCCAGGTAGGAGGAAACCTGAGCAAATTTACCATATAAACCTACTCAAGCCCTGGAAAGATAGAGAGGTCTTGTTAACCCTAGTACCCCCAGGTCCGTCAGAGAATCAAGAAACTGACCCAGAGGTTAGCATAGCTGAAACACTGTCCGTGCATCAGAAACGAGAGGTCCAGAGTTTAGTGAGAAGGAACAAAGAAATCTTCTCTACACAGCCAGGTAAAACTAACGTAATTAAACATGACATAGTCTCTGAACCGGGGGTCCGAGTTAACCTTAAACCGTACCGAATCCCAGAGGCCAAGAGAGAGGCTATAAGTTTAGAGGTTAAAAAAATGCTAAAACTAGGCGTAATTGAGGAATCCCAAAGTGGGTGGAACAGCCCTATAGTTTTAGTCCCAAAGCCAGACGGTACAACAAGGTTTTGTAATGACTACCGGAAACTAAACGCGGTGTCAAAATTTGATACTTATCCTATGCCCAGGGTGGATGAACTTGTAGAGAGACTGGGCAAAGCCCGATATCTCACAACCCTAGACCTAACAAAAGGGTACTGGCAGGTTCCCCTCACAGAAAGGGCAAAAGAAAAAACAGCCTTCTCAACCCCAGACGGCCTCTTTCAATATAAGGTGCTGCCTTTTGGCTTACATGGAGCTCCCGCCACATTCCAAAGAATGATGGATAAAATTTTAAAACCACATGTTCGGTACGCTGCCGCCTACCTGGATGATGTGGTAATCCATAGTGAAGATTGGCAGTCCCACCTTCCAAAGGTCCAAGCTGTGCTCGACGCAGTTCGGTCTGCTGGACTAACTGCTAACCCCGCTAAATGCACTATTGGTCTGGAGGAGGCCAAGTATCTGGGGTATTCTATTGGTAGAGGGTTACTCAAACCACAAACACTCAAAGTAGAGGCGATACAAAATTGGCCAAGGCCAGTCACAAAAAAACAAGTAAGGACCTTTTTGGGGTTAATTGGCTACTATAGGAGGTTTATTCCCAATTTTGCAACTAAGGCAACCCCACTAACCGACCTCACAAAAGCAAGAGGACCGCTAATGGTAAGGTGGTCCCCCGAAGCCGAACAGGCCTTTAGAAGCCTGAAAGAAGCTCTCTGTGCCCAACCAGTGTTGGTCACACCTGACTTCTCCAAAGAGTTCGTAGTCCAAACCGACGCATCTGAGGTAGGGCTGGGGGCGGTACTCTCCCAGGAGTCTCAAGGGGAGGAGCACCCCATCCTTTATTTAAGTAGGAAACTAAATCCCCAGGAGAAAAATTACTCCATAGTCGAGAAAGAGTGTCTCGCAATAAAGTGGGCTGTAGAGACACTCAAGTATTATCTGTTGGGGAGAAAGTTCCGATTGGTCACAGATCATGCACCCCTTACCTGGATGTGTCAAAATAGGGAGAAGAACGCTAGGGTGACCAGGTGGTTCCTAAGCCTACAGCCCTTTAAATTTTCTGTGGAACACAGGTCGGGGCACAAACATGGCAATGCCGACGGGTTGTCAAGGATGCACTCCCTAATATCCATGGTCGCTCACCCCTCGAGGTCTGAGCTGGGGGGGAGGATATGTGACAGAAACCAGGGGTTGGTAATAAACTCCATATACAGGGCTCCCAGGATACTGAACAGTTTCTGTCCTGTCTAAGCTGAACAGGGCAGCCTCGTGGTACAGGCACTCCATTCCACAGTTTGTCTGCTGCCTGTTTTCTGTCACCTGTCATGCTGATTAGAGTTCAGGTATATAAGACCTGTTTCCTGTTTCCTCTGGGCCCCGCCCAAGAGCCTGGAAGGCTGCTGAACTGCAGAGGGGTGAGAAAGCCTCTTTCCCAAATCGCTTCATTCATTCTGTTAGTTTGTCTAAAGACTGCAAAGGTACTTATTTTGTTGGTGGAAGTGGACAAGCCACTTCCAACTCTGAGTCAGGGACATCTAAGTTTAAGTTATCGCTCAGACGAGCAGCTTTTTGTTTGGCTTTGTTTTCTGTTTAAACTGTGGCAGTCTCAGTGCCTGGGACTGAATAAACCAGGCATAGCCTGTTTAAAGGAACAGTACGTGACGTCTCATCATTTAACCTACCCTAAAAGACCGTGTTCTAACAGTCCCGGACAGACGGCGGAGCCCCGGAGTAAGCCGTTTGTCACAATGTATAAACTGTATTCACATTTTCGATATATCTTGTGCAAATGATAATAAAAACATTGAACATGACAAATGAACAGATTACTGCCTGGCATACAAAGTGCCTGGACTGATAAACCTTTACTATTAAATGTGTCATTGCTTGCCATAAAACTAATATACCTATTCTATACTATATACTATACTATATACTAGTTACACAACTCAACCAGCATGTATTTATTACATCTGCCACCTGGTGGCCAAATGTCAAAGTATCATCTTTACAGTGAAGAGAATAATAATAGCATGTTCTTGTATAGCGCTGCTAGTCTTTTACATAGCACTTTACAGAGACATTTTGCAGGCACAGGTCCCTGCCCCGTGGAGCTTACAATCTATGTTTTGGTGGCTGAGGCACAGGAGATAAAGTGACTTGCCCAAGGTCACAAGGAGCTAACACTGGGAATTGAACCAGGTTCCCCTGCTTCAAACTCAGTGCCAGTCAGTGTCTTTACTCACTGAGCCGCTCCTTCTCCCAGGTTCCCCTGCTTCACACTCAGTGCCAGTCAGTGTCTTTACTCACTGAGCTGCTCCTTCTCCCAGGTTCCTCTGCTTCACACTCAGTGCCAGTCAGTGTCTGTACTCACTGAGCTGCTCCTTCTCCCAGGTTCCCCTGCCTCACACTCAGTGCCAGTCAGTGTCTTTACTCACTGAGCTGCTCCTTCTCCCAGGTTCCCCTGCCTCACACTCAGTGCCAGTCAGTGTCTTTACTGACTGAGCCGCTCCTTCTCCCAGGCTCCCCTGCTTCACACCCAGTGCCAGTCAGTGTCTTTACTCACTGAGCTGCTACTTCTCCCAGGCTCCCCTGCTTCACACTCAGTGCCAGTCAGTGTCTTTACTCACTGAGCCGCTCCTTCTCCCAGGTTCCCCTGCTTCACACTCAGTGCCAGTCAGTGTCTGTACTCACTGAGCTGCTCCTTCTCCCAGGCTCCCCTGCTTCACACTCAGTGCCAGTCAGTGTCTGTACTCACTGAGCCGCTCCTTCTCCCAGGTTCCCCTGCTTCACACTCAGTGCCAGTCAGTGTCTGTACTCACTGAGCTGCTCCTTCTCCCAGGTTCCCCTGCTTCAGTGGCTCCGTCACCCACTCAAAGGGTTAAACTGCCGCCTGCAATAATTGTATTTCTGTGAGAAAAGAGGCAATCTCCCACGGGAATACAGCTCACCGTATGCATTAAACAACCTATTATGGTCGGATTTGGTTATTACTATGCTATACCACGCAATATGCCACATATGAGCCACATTTCCAAAACTGTATCGAGTGAGATCATCGTGCACATTTGTATTTAATTTAAATGGTAATGAATATATCATTTGTATTTTGCTGTTTCACGTATTGAAGAGAATAACTATTGCAGTATATAGTGTATCCAGCATATATATATATGTATACAGTATAAAGCGATATATGGAGACAGGATGTGACTGCATACAGATGTAGCAAGTCATTCTGTTTTCGGTGCCGCGATTGTGTGCCGCGATCCGGCGGCTGTGCCGATTGTGTGCCGCGATCCGGCGGCTGTGCCGATTGTGTGCCGCGATCCGGCGGCTGTGCCGATTGTGTGCCGCGATCCGGCGGCTGTGCCGATTGTGTGCCGCGATCCGGCGGCTGTGCCGATTGTGTGCCGCGATCTGGCGGCTGTGCCGATTGTGTTCAGTGATCCGGCGGCTGTGCCGATTGCAGCCCGGGACGATTAACTTGATTCTGAATGGGACCCCCACAGTGGTAATCCTAACAAGCCGTCAGCCAGCGAACAGTCTGATAGAGCTGCGCAGAGAGCTACAACCTCTCTCTGTGCCTCCCCGGGGCAGTGAGGGGCAGTCTCTCTCTGTGCCTCCCCGGGGCAGTGAGGGGCAGTCTCTCTCTGTGCCTCCCCGGGGCAGTGAGGGGCAGTCTCTCTCTGTGCCTCCCCGGGGCAGTGAGGGGCAGTCTCTCTCTCTGTGTCTCCCCGGGGCAGTGAGGGGCAGTCTCTCTCTGTGTCTCCCCGGGGCAGTGAGGGGCAGTCTCTCTCTCTGTGTCTCCCCGGGGCAGTGAGGGGCAGTCTCTCTCTCTGTGTCTCCCCGGGGCAGTGAGGGGCAGTCTCTCTCTGTGTCTCCCCGGGGCAGTGAGGGGCAGTCTCTCTCTGTGTCTCCCCGGGGCAGTGAGGGGCAGTCTCTCTATGTGTCTCCCCGGGGCAGTGAGGGGCAGTCTCTCTCTCTGTGTCTCCCCGGGGCAGTGAGGGGCAGTCTCTCTCTGTGTCTCCCCGGGGCAGTGAGGGGCAGTCTCTCTCTCTGTGCCTCCCCGGGGCAGTGAGGGGCAGTCTCTCTCTCTGTGTCTCCCCGGGGCAGTGAGGGGCAGTCTCTCTCTGTGTCTCCCCGGGGCAGTGAGGGGCAGTCTCTCTCTGTGTCTCCCCGAGGCAGTGAGGGGCAGTCTCTCTATGTGTCTCCCCGGGGCAGTGAGGGGCAGTCTCTCTCTGTGTCTCCCCGAGGCAGTGAGGGGCAGTCTCTCTCTGTGCCTCCCCGGGGCAGTGAGGGGCAGTCTCTCTCTGTGTCTCCCCGGGGCAGTGAGGGGCAGTCTCTCTCTGTGCCTCCCCAGTGCAGTGAGGGGCAGTCTCTCTCTGTGCCTCCCCGGGGCAGTGAGGGGCAGTCTCTCTCTGTGTCTCCCCGGGGCAGTGAGGGGCAGTCTCTCTCTCTGTGTCTCCCCGGGGCAGTGAGGGCAGTCTCTCTCTGTGTCTCCCCGGGGCAGTGAGGGGCAGTCTCTCTCTGTGTCTCCCCGGGGCAGTGAGGGGCAGTCTCTCTCTCTGTGTCTCCCCAGGGCAGTGAGGGGCAGTCTCTCTCTGTGTCTCCCCGGGGCAGTGAGGGGCAGTCTCTCTCTGTGTCTCCCCGGGGCAGTGAGGGGCAGTCTCTCTCTGTGTCTCCCCAGGGCAGTGAGGGGCAGTCTCTCTCTGTGTCTCCCCGGGGCAGTGAGGGGCAGTCTCTCTCTGTCTCTCCCCGGGGCAGTGAGGGGCAGTCTCTCTATGTGTCTCCCCGGGGCAGTGAGGGGCAGTCTCTCTCTGTGTCTCCCCAGGGCAGTGAGGGGCAGTCTCTCTCTGTGTCTCCCCGGGGCAGTGAGGGGCAGTCTCTCTCTATGTGTCTCCCCGAGGCAGTGAGGGGCAGTCTCTCTCTGTGTCTCCCTGGGGCAGTGAGGGGCAGTCTCTCTCTGTGTCTCCCCGGGGCAGTGAGGGGCAGTCTCTCTCTGTGTCTCCCCGGGGCAGTGAGGGGCAGTCTCTCTATGTGTCTCCCCGGGGCAGTGAGGGGCAGTCTCTCTATGTGTCTCCCCGGGGCAGTGAGGGGCAGTCTCTCTCTGTGTCTCCCCGGGGCAGTGAGGGGCAGTCTCTCTCTGTGTCTCCCCGGGGCAGTGAGGGGCAGTCTCTCTCTGTGTCTCCCCGGGGCAGTGAGGGGCAGTCTCTCTCTGTGTCTCCCCGGGGCAGTGAGGGGCAGTCTCTCTCTGTGTCTCCCCGGGGCAGTGAGGGGCAGTCTCTCTCTGTGTCTCCCCGGGGCAGTGAGGGGCAGTCTCTCTCTGTGTCTCCCCGGGGCAGTGAGGGGCAGTCTCTCTCTGTGTCTCCCCGGGGCAGTCTCTCTCTGTGTCTCCCCGGGGCAGTGAGGGGCAGTCTCTCTCTGTGTCTCCCCGGGGCAGTGAGGGGCAGTCTCTCTCTGTGTGTCCCCTCTAACACATAGACAGACTGCCCCTCACTGCCCCGGGGAGACACAGAGAGAGACTGCCCCTCACTGCCCCGGGGAGACACAGAGAGAGACTGCCCCTCACTGTGTCTCCCCGGGGCAGTGAGGGGCAGTCTCTCTCTGTGTGTCCCCGGGGCAGTGAGGGGCAGTCTCTCTCTGTGTCTCCCCGGGGCAGTGAGGGGCAGTCTCTCTTTGTGTCTCCCCGGGGCAGTGAGGGGCTGTCTCTCTCTGTGTCTCCCCAGGGCAGTGAGGGGCAGTCTCTCTCTGTGTGTCCCCGGGGCAGTGAGGGGCAATCTCTCTATGTGTCTCCCCGGGGCAGTGAGGGGCAGTCTCTCTCTGTGTCTCCCCGGGGCAGTGAGGGGCAGTCTCTCTCTGTGTCTCCCCGGGGCAGTGAAGGGCAGTCTCTCTCTGTGTGTCCCCCAGAGCAGCTGAGAAGATGAGAGGTAGTGAGAAGCAGTTTCTCTCTGTGTCCCCCCCAGACATGAGGGGCAGCCTCTCTCTGTGTCTCCCCGAGATAGTGAGGGGCAGTCTCTCTGTGTCTCCCCGAGATAGTGAGGGGCAGTCTCTCTGTGTGTCTCCCCAGAGCAGTGAGAAGCAGTCTCTGTGTCTGTTCTTCCCATTAATAATGTAGATGCCTGAAGATGGTGTCACGGTAGACCAGGTCTCTTAACACATTTATATTTAAGGGATCAGTCAATAGGCAAAACAAGGCAGTGAAATTAAATTTAGTTTATTTGGATAAGACCTCAGAAACACACAGAAATACAAAATACAGAAATATACACACTTACTGGGCTCAGGGGATGCAATCTACCTTTCCTAGGTGAAGGGCGCCCGCTTGCATGGGCTTACCCTGAACAGAACCTTGTTGCGTACGTCCTGTACCGATATCCAACAGAAAATCCTGACCAGGAACTAGTCCTGAATCCCCTGGAACTGATTCCGCCAGAAAATGCTGACCGCGACCGCTAGTGTGATTTTGAGAATTTGGTTGCGCTACTCTCTCTCCTGGTCAGCACCTTATATACGCTCCGCTGGGCTATCTCCAGAACGGAGGGGGGAAGGAGCAGCCAATCAGAGAAAGGGAATCCCTCCCCCCAGCCAATAGAAAGAGGGGTTTGACCCTTGGCTGACGTCAGGGAAGGAGGCGTGCCAGAGAGGCTCGAATGCCGGGTGAGCGGGAAATATGACTTTAGCCAAAAGGATCAGACTACGGCTGCATCTTCTCTGGCTAACTCATTTCCTCCCACTGGGCCGGCTCCACCAGGTCTGCCACTGGCAAAAGGGTGTCCCTTTGTAGTCTGGACCTGGCCATTCACCTTTTATCACTTTCACACCTCTGGACAGCCTCTCCCTTTTGTAATACGGACCCTATGTAGACTTGCTGGCACTGTAACTGATCGCCTCGGCTAGCTACATAGAGCCTTATAATAAATGTATAAAACATTGAAACCATATTTTAATACATGGGGACCTTGGGGAGGCTCATAGCTGTGATAGATATAGGACTGGGATATCGTGGCCCAAAAAGCAGGAGTCTGTGGGACACAGGGCAGCCCCGGTTTTATTCTACTCATGTACCGGCAAATCATGCCTGCACGTCGGGTAGAATTAAGGTACTAACGGTTGCCTGGTTCCCGAACTCTTGCAAATAAAAGAGTTGCATTCTTATCCAAATATCCCACCTAAAACTCACACACAGAAAGTTTCATGAATCTGGGGTGCAGGGAACATGAAATAGGAAAAACAGGGTCATTTTATTCTTCAACGTGTATCATCCCTGATCCCTGGCTTATGGAGGTACCAGGGACCATACGGTTTCAGCGGTAACCAAAGGGCTTAAACCTTTATTAGATAGCCTGGTTACCCCCTCCACATGGATATCTACGTCATGAGGGGGAATACTATAGGACCATATTCTGTCATCTACGTCATCAAGTGGGTTGAACAGGAGAGGGGGGAGAGAGTGACTTTCAATTCAGTAGTGTCTCCAGTTGTCCACGGTATATGATCTCTATATAGTTGGTATGGAAATCATTTTAGGAAGTGTGGGATGGGACTCATTTAAATATACTTTGCATATCTCCCAGGGTACCTCGGGTGTGCTCCTTTTGTAGTACAGGCATGTCTTCCTAATTTATTTGGAGGGAGGTTTGAGGGAATATATATACAACTGGAGGCACTACAAAATCGCTCTGCATTCTCTCCACATTTTAAGGGGCATCGAAATAAAGTTCCAACAATATATTTTTTTCAATTATTTTTTAAGTCCTTAAAAAGACAGGACCTGGCAATGTTTACGTTAAGAGTCAAATTGATATGTTTACTGGTATACGGTGGATCACTAGTAGGGATGTGTTTAATTTTACACTGTTCATTTATCTTTATTGAGTCATGAGAAAAGAATTCGTGGAGTTAAGTTACAGATTAGATTGAAATATTACAGAAAAATGGGAGGGAAACATCTGTAATCGTTCATTTCTGGAAATAGGCAAACTCCCTGACTGCTCATATAAGCAATGTGGAAAAAGATCTATTTTGAATTTGCATTTAGACTTGACTGTAAATTGCATTTTTACTGTCATATACTTCAGTATGTGACACCATTTAGTGTTATCCATTACTTCAAATATACAATTTCATGAAGACGACTCATTAAAAAATACATCGTTTTGGAAAATAATGTGAGATACTCGTGGCACACACCACTTTACCCGACAGGTGATTAATTTATTTTCTATCTTATTAACCATCATCTTCTTTTATCACCTCACTTTATTTTTCTCTGCTAATTTTTCATATTTTGTCCAATTACATAATTCACATGAAATACTGTAAGTATCACTTGTTATTTTTCCTTATTGTATTTTTTACTTTTTACATTTGTACAGTAATTGCTAGAATTGTAAGATGCTATTTATACATGAGTTTATGTTATATTCATTGTACATGCAGGTAAAGTACACCTGTCTTTCTCCTTAGCACTTAAATACACATGGCCATAGTTTTATATAGATTTTTCGCATTGTCTACAACATATTTAGGTGTAACATATATAGTGTTTTTGTATTCTTGTTGCTTTTTAGGATACTAGAGAGCTATAATACTATAGTTCTTTAGCAAATGTAACATCCAGTTTCTTCTAAAATAGTGATAATCACATTTTCAAAACGACCCGATTTGCATATTGTACAATCTTTGTCATTGTAATGGAGGTTTATGTAACTAGTACATACTGTACATCCCTTTTGCTTACAGTATATCCTGTTTCATTTTATTTACATTATTCTTTTGTATTTAGATCAATCTGGTCTATTTTGTTGGTCGTTGTTGATTTACTTACAGTATGTTGTTGTTTAGTTGCTTGTAATTGTACTCTCACTTTGCCCTGAGATTGCTTTGTTCACATCTTTGGTAACATATGTTATTACACATTACATTGTGACTCAGTGTTACATCACTTGCGTGCACGTGATGCATTTTGGCGACAGACGCTGATTCGGACCAGCATGCGGTTCAGTGTACACTTAGAAGGGGGGTATATTTATGGAGCACCTCTTATATGTATTTATTGACACTGATGAAAGCAATTATTGGCAAAAAAACATCAGGTTTTTTTTTAGATTACAGTATATGCATTCCATGCAATATCCTACATGTGTTTAAAAAAAATCGGGTCTATACTGTTAGATAATACTT
This sequence comes from Ascaphus truei, assembly GCF_040206685.1. Lineage (NCBI taxonomy): Eukaryota > Metazoa > Chordata > Amphibia > Anura > Ascaphidae > Ascaphus > Ascaphus truei. Next base: position 509,732 of record NC_134504.1, on the reverse strand, counting down.
ACTACCTTTCTTAAAATGTAATTCTTAATGACATTTTTAATGCTTTTTAATATACAGAGCATCCTTTGATTTTCTTCTGCAGGTTTAGCACACTTCCCAAGTAGTGCAAGATCTTTGTAACACTTTCCTGTTTGGGATCATTTGTTGCCAATATTCCCAGCAGTTTGAGATGCAAACTGTAACAATAGATAATGTTACCTTAGTAATTTAAGAATACATTGTAGCTGCTGAGTTACACTGACTGAAGGATTGATTTGAAACTGAAAGATGGCCATTTAGTGAACAATGGGAAGCAGGATCTTTGCTGATCGTTCACGGGAGAACGAATCGATTGGCAGCTTATTTAATTAGTTTTCAATAAAAGTAATCAAAGGCTGCATATATAAAAACAGCTTTTTTTTAAAGTGCTGCTTGGATTGCGTCTTTAATAAAAACGTAAGGATTTTGCAGTAACTTTGGGAGTGTCTGGATATTCTTTTGTATCTCAGTGTTTATGTCCAAGAAGGTTTGTAAAATTCTCCAATGTAACAAAATATCAAGTTACTTTTCAACTTCTAATTGTCCCACTGCACAAGTCCCATGTATGAATCTATGTTGTATGTTCTGGAATACATTTGTACATTTGTACATTCAAAATGATGCAAAGAAAAAGTAAATGTTGAACTTCAATGCATCGAATGATAACACTGAGCACCTTTTGCATTAAAGCAGCTATCTTGCCTAACAAGCCCCCTTTTTCAGTATTGGGAGTGGGGTCTCTCCGGAGCTGAACCACGTTAAATCCCTCTCTGGTCCCCGGGGAAGATACCAGTGTTTTCGTCACAGTGATTTATATGGCGGTCTGATTATAAGCCACAATTGATGACATCGTAACTCCCTATAGGCCCAAGAGACCCACAAGATTTGGCAGCCATTTTGTTTCCCCTGGAGAACCATTTAACTCTGGAAACTACACTCATAACTATCTCTGCGCCGGAGGGGTCCCTGAAGTTACAGACATGAAGCTGAGCTCTGGACAACCCCTTTGTTCCAAAGCTGCAAACAATATTAATAAGTATAATATGGCCTTGTGGGTTATCGGCTTTAACTTCTGCAATAACTACTCCCTGAATTGCTTATGAGTGCAGATAATAAGTGAGTTGACGCCCAGCAATTTGATACAGGGCCACCCACTGGGGGGAAAGCCGGGACAGGTGTGCGGGGCCCGGTGGCCAGACAAAGCAGTTGGGCCTGACCTCTCGCGGCCGGCTCTCCCCCAGCTGCAGGCCTCCCAACTCACTAACTGTCCCACGCTGAACCCCCTGACGTCGGCACGTGCTGGAAGTAAGACGTGGACACTGAGCCGGGTGCGGCAGGTGTCCCTGGCCCCATGCTGGCCAACAAGTCAGTAAAAGAAGCACACATGACTAGTTTATCTGTAGAGCCAATGAGGGCCTCCTGGTGGGAGGGGACTATCTGATATAAGTAACTGTACAGGCGGAAAAAACATGTTTGAATATTTCCGGTTGTGCAGCTGCTTATTCCTTCTCCTAAACTCCATACCTCCCTCCTTTGCCCCATACATTCCCCCTTACACCATATCTCCCCTTAACCCCATACCTTTTCCTTGACACCATACCTCCCCCCTTTCCCAATACCTTCCCACCCTTTCCCCCGATCTCATACCTTCCCCATTTACCCCATAACTAGTTCCCCGGTACCTTTTTCCCTCCTCACCCAGGCCAAAACCTTTCCCCCTCTTACCCAAACCCTTCCCCCATACCTATCCCCTCCCCCTTAAACCTATTTCTCCCCTTTACCCCATACCTATATTTAATCACAGCGAGTAATCATCAGATTATCAGCACAGCGAGAGAGTTGGCGTTCCATGGCTGGTCTGAAATCCTCCTTTGCTCCCTTTGTTGCAGTTGTTTCAGTTTGGGAATGTTTCTTCTTTCATGATCACGTGTGTGCATCTTCCTGTCTCTGTTCCAAGCTTAGAACAAGGTGAACATAAGAACATATTCACATAGTATTTATGCCTTGTCCTGTCACGCAACATGGAATGAACCCAGGGCTCAAAGGGACTTCAATAAAATAGTGATGCTGAGGCCGGATTTAAAAATAAAAATTAAACATTTTTAGCATTTGGGCAAAGTTCCTGAAACAGTATTTTATAAGAAGTGAGAAGGAGCGGCTCAGTGAGTAAAGACACTGACTGTCACTGAGTTTGAAGCAGGGGAGCCTGGGAGAAGGAGCGGCTCAGTGAGTAAAGACACTGACTGGCACTGAGTTTGAAGCAGGGGAGCCTGGGAGAAGGAGCGGCTCGGTGAGTACAGACACTGACTGGCACTGAGTTTGAAGCAGGGGAACCTGGGAGAAGGAGCGGCTCAGTGAGTACAGACACTGACTGGCACTGAGTTTGAAGCAGGGGAGCCTGGGAGAAGGAGCGGCTCAGTGAGTACAGACACTGACTGGCACTGAGTTTGAAGCAGGGGAGCCTGGTTCAATTCCTGGTGTCGGTTCCTTGTGACCTTGGTCAAGTCACTTTATCTCCTGGTGCCTCCTTGTGATTGTAAGCTCCACGGGGCAGGGACCTGTGCCTGCAAAATGTCTCTAACCCTAATAAGTGACACAATGTTTATGTAATAGATTCTGCGTGGGTGCTTGCGCATAATGCTGACATCTTTCTCTGTTTCTGCAGGAGTCTTGTGGCTGTCTATTGTAGCAGAAGTGCTGTATATTACTTTGCTACTCACTGGCGTGAGCCTCATGTCAGTTGAAGTTTGTTACTATACGTCAGTTATTGATGGACTGAAGTTGAATGCATTTGCAGCGATATTCACTGTATTATCAGGTAAAACCTTCACCAAAAAACTTTACTTACCTTATGTGCGATCATTTTGCATGAGGTCGCTAACCATGCAAATCTGGCCCTTTTTGTAACTGCGCCTCAGTCCGCGATTCGCCGGCTGTCAGTCAGTGTGCGTCGCAATTTCATTTAATTTGCAAAATTCTCTAAAATCGCTAGATTCACCTAACACTGACACTATAAGCGGGGCGCACGCACCATATAAGCGGGGCGCACGTACCATATAAGCGGGGCGCACGTACCATATAAGCGGGGCGCACGTACCATATAAGCGGGGCGCACGTACCATATAAGCGGGGCGCACGCACCATAGAAGTGGGGCGCACACACCATAGAAGCGGGGCGCACGCACCGTATAATTGGGGCACACGCACCATAGAAGCGGGGCGCACGCACCGTATAATTGGGGCGCACGCACCGTATAATTGGGGCGCACACACCATATAATTGGGGCGCACGCACCATATCAGCGGGGCGCACGTACCATATACATTAAGCAAATGCATTTTGAACAGTGTCACATCTCTACTGTCTGCTTATTTTTAGGTTTCATTATTTAAATGTTACACATAATTTGTACAATATTGTGCATATTTATAATGTATTCTGTATTACACATTTTATTATGATATACATACCCTATTAAGGACAATATGATTTTATCTTGCATATTGTAAAATGTTACTAGATTTTTGAATGAGCAAATGAAATAGCTTTAACAACGTTAATATAGCATTCTTACTTACTTCATTTGACTAAAAATGGGTAGATTCGTGAAGTTAATATAAATATTTTGAACTAGAAGGACAAGTTGAGAGATTTGTGATATCAAATATATTCAGAATTTATTTGTCAAATACTCCAACAACTTGGAAACATTTGTATAAACCAGAACTTGATTAGTTTAAGGAAAAAGTTAAATTTCTCAATATATTTATTGTTGTAACCAAGTAAATTAGCCAGCTTTGACTAATAGGGCTTAGCTGTGTTGGGGGGGGGGGGGTAGATGAGGTTAGGGTGTGGGGGGGTTGATGGTGTTGGTGTTGGGAGTAGATGGGGTTGGTGTTGGGGAGTGTCATGATAATATCATGGTGCTTCAGGGGTTAATATGGTTACCATTTGTTTAAATTTGTTTAACTCTGTGCCCAGGACATACTTTAAAACGAGAGATAACTCTCAATGTATTACTTCCTGGTAAAATATTTTATAAATAAATAAAATACAATATATTGGGTTTATGACAGGTGAAGACTCTTCCTTGGTCTGTGTAGATCTACAAAGAGGACTTAATTGGGGGGGGGCTATCACTAAAAGTAAATATGTAATTTAGAGGGCCATAAACGATAGCCAGATACAAGGCTGTCAGCCTTAAAGGAATCTAACATTCCTGAGATACCCCTTGTGCATCACAGAGAGGAGTGACACACTGGTCCCTGAGATACCCCTTGTGCATCACAGAGAGGAGTGACACACTGGTCCCTGAGATACCCCTTGTGCATCACAGAGAGGAGTGACACACTGGTCCCTGAGATACCCCTTGTGCATCACAGAGAGAGGTTGACACACAGGTCCCTGAGATACCCCTTGTTCACCACAGAGAGGGGTGACACACAAGTCCCTGAGATACCCCTTGTGCATCACAGAGAGAGTTGACACACAGGTCCCTGAGATACCCCTTGTGCATCACAGAGAGGAGTGACACACTGGTCCCTGAGATACCCCTTATGCATCACAGAGAGGGGTGACACACAGGTCCCTGAGATACCCCTTGTGCATCACAGAGAGGAGTGACACACTGGTCCCTGAGATACCCCTTATGCATCACAGAGAGGGGTGACACACAGGTCCCTGAGATACCCCTTGTGCATCACAGAGAGAGGTGACACATAAGTCCCTGAGATACGCCTTGTGCATCACAGAGAGGGGTGACACACAGGTCCCTGAGATACCCCTTGTTCACCACAGAGAGGGGTGCACACGGGTCCCTGAGATACCCCTTGTGCATCACAGAGAGGGGTGACACACAGGTCCCTGAGATACCCCCTGTACATCACAGAGAGAGGTGACACACAGGTCCCTGAGATACCCCTTGTTCACCACAAAGAGGGGTGACACACAGGTCCCTGAGATACCCCTTGTGCATCACAGAGAGAGGTGACACACAGGTCCCTGAGATACCCCTTGTGCATCACAGAGAGGAGTGACACACTGGTCCCTGAGATACCCCTTATGCATCACAGAGAGGGGTGACACACAGGTCCCTGAGATACCCCTTGTGCATCACAGAGAGAGGTGACACACAGGTCCCTGAGATACCCCCTTGTGCATCTCAGAGAGGAGTGACACACTGGTCCCTGAGATACCCCTTATGCATCACAGAGAGGGGTGACACACAGGTCCCTGAGATACCCATTGTGCATCACAGAGAGAGGTGACACATAAGTCCCTGAGATACGCCTTGTGCATCACAGAGAGGGGTGACACACAGGTCCCTGAGATACCCCTTGTTCACCACAGAGAGGGGTGCACACGGGTCCCTGAGATACCCCTTGTGCATCACAGAGAGGGGTGACACACAGGTCCCTGAGATACCCCCTGTACATCACAGAGAGAGGTGACACACAGGTCCCTGAGATACCCCTTGTTCACCACAAAGAGGGGTGACACACAGGTCCCTGAGATACCCCTTGTGCATCACAGAGAGAGGTGACACACAGGTCCCTGAGATACCCCTTGTGCATCACAGAGAGGAGTGACACACTGGTCCCTGAGATACCCCTTATGCATCACAGAGAGGGGTGACACACAGGTCCCTGAGATACCCCTTGTGCATCACAGAGAGAGGTGACACACAGGTCCCTGAGATACCCCCTTGTGCATCTCAGAGAGGAGTGACACACTGGTCCCTGAGATACCCCTTATGCATCACAGAGAGGGGTGACACACAGGTCCCTGAGATACCCCTTGTGCATCACAGAGAGAGGTGACACATAAGTCCCTGAGATACGCCTTGTGCATCACAGAGAGGGGTGACACACAGGTCCCTGAGATACCCCTTGTTCACCACAGAGAGGGGTGCACACGGGTCCCTGAGATACCCCTTGTGCATCACAGAGAGGGGTGACACACAGGTCCCTGAGATACCCCCTGTACATCACAGAGAGGGGTGGCACACAGGTCATGCCTTAGTTGGGGGACTTTATTAAAAATGAGAATATCATGTGACATCATCTACTCTGCATAATAGGAGGTACATATCTGTCACCATTACAATAATACAAATCAAACCATACCACACACGACATGAGTAAGAGGTGCCAAGGGCAGATATCCATTTGCCACTCAAATTTAGGAGCAAGATGGTCATAATTAACCTTATTATATTTCATAATTGCCTGAATCTATTGATATGACTCACTTCTGTCTAAGTATCAGAGAAAGGAAGTTATGAGTGCGTTCATATATTGAAGCAGGCATTTTAAACTTCTTTTTACGAGGTTTTCTTTCTCTGGCGTAAAACCATCCACCTAGCAGCTGATTTATGACACGGTGCGTTTATGTGTTTTACAATGGGAGAAGAATGGTATATAGGACTTGCCCCTGTGTTATGAAATCAGAATTCAACAGAGGTGTATTTGGGATCAAATACGTGAATTTTCATATTTCTACGCCAGTGACCTCTCTGGGAGAAAGCTATGACATACCCTGTATGGTAATGTACTACTTTATATAGGGATTTATGTTTTATCCTGTTATTTAAGAAACTGTTCTGCATTTATTGTAACTGTATGTTCTTGTAATCTCTTTCTGTATTTGGTGCACTGTATTTTTATATAATTTAACAATTCTTTAAGAAGCAATGCTTTGGGGCTATAAATGAACTGTGGCACACTTTGGAGAGTATTTACATTTTCGCACACCTTTTGCTAAAACAGATTTGTGTGTGTGAAGTCCATAATTTTTTCTATAATGAACTGGGACCAGAGACCTTGGCAGATAGATTAATTTACATATTTTGCTTACTTCTCGGTGGTGTCGGCGTATAGATATGATTGCAATTGAGTAAGGGGTTAATGTTAACTCATTGAAAGTACCTTGCAGGAGAATGGTGAGTTGGCTAGAGAAGCCATGTGTATTAACCCTGGTTGCATATCTAAGTCACGTGCTCACTTGTGTGCTGTTTGTGACATATGGTATACTGTATGAGGACGGATTGAGGAGAGACATTGTTCATTTCAGGGACCTTTTTGAAGGTAAAAAGTGGGCCAGCTAGAGAGCTGTCTTTTAACCCTTGTCCCGTATGTAGTTCACGTGCTCACAGGTGTGCCATACGTGACAGGGAGGTAGATGAGATTGCTGTAAGGAGCCCCAGAGAGAGTGGTTAGGCCCTTAGGGGGAGGTATGGGGCTAACACATTGTCTGCTTTACTTGAGTAATGATCCCAGAAGAACAGGGCATTACTGGCCTATAATGCCTTGGCTGGAAGAGTTGAAGGACCGAGGTGAAGCCGAGGTAACCCAGTCAGGGCATTATTGGACATCAATGCCCTGTTCTGAGGGGATTATGACTATTATAGGCTAAATGTAGGCTTTTTTCAGAAATAATAGCCACTTTTGTATAGTTATATAGATTTTTTAATTAAAATAAAATGGTAAATATATTAAAGCACCTCTATATACACTTACACTGCAGCTATCTATATCCACATACTGCTGTCCCCTCTGTGTACACACACACACACTGCAGCTCTACACACACACATACACACACTGCAGCTCTACACACAAACAACAGCTACACACACACACAACACAAACTGCTGCTACACACAAACTCTGTAGCTACATCCAAACTCTGCTACTGCTGCTACACACACAACACAACAGCACCACACACACTGCAGCTCTACACACACAAACTCTGCAGCAGTCACGCACACACACACAAACTCTGCAGCTACACACATACACAAACACACACAAGCTCTACAGCAGACACACACACACACACAAAATCTGCAGCAGACACACACACACACACACTCTGCAGCAGACACACACACAAACTCTGCAGCAGACACACACACAAACTCTGCAGCAGACACACATACACACAAACTCTGCAGCAGACACACACACACTGCAGCAGACACACATACACACAACTCTGCAGCAGACACACACACAAACTCTGCAGTAGGCACACACACACAACTCTGCAGCAGGCGCACACAACTCTGCAGCCGACGCACACAACTCTGCAGCCGAAGCACACAACTCTGCAGCCGACGCACACAACTCTGCAGCCGACACACACTCAGTCACTCAGTCACTCAGTCTTTGATAAAGCGCCTCCACAGCGGGAAACGCGTCAGAGTATTTTTTAAGATGTGTGTCTGTCGTTTTGGCACAAATGTCCAATAAATAGTTCATTCATTTTTTGCCTCCAGCCCTTTTTTCACTTTGCAGTGCTCTACTTGCTACTCTTTCTATTTTCACTCACTCACACACACACTCTGCGGCAGACACACACACACTCACACACTCACACACACACTCTGCGGCAGACACACACACTCACACACTCACACACACACTCTGCGGCAGACACACACACTAGATAGACAGAAACTGCAGCTACAAACAAACTCTGCCGACAGACACTTACTTTGCAGCTACAAACATACTGTACTCTCCCCCCTCTTGAATCAACTGTGTTCACGAAGTGAGGGGGAGGTGTCACTGTCTGGCTGCTGCTTCCTGACCAATCCCTGCCCCGTCTGAGAGCTGTTCCTGCCTCCTGACCAGTCCCCTGCCCTGTCTGAGAGCTGTTCCTGCTTCCTGACCAATCCCCTGCCCTGTCTGAGAGCTGTTCCTGCTTCCTGATCAATCCCCTGCCCTGTCTGAGAGCTGTTCCTGCTTCCTGACCAATCCCCTGCCCTGTCTGAGAGCTGTTCCTGCCTCCTGACCAGTCCCCTGTCCTGTCTGAGAGCTGTTCCTGCCTCCTGACCAGTCCCGTCCTGTCTGAGAGCTGTTCCTGCCTCCTGACCAGTCCCCTGTCCTGTCTGAGAGCTGTTCCTGCCTCCTGACCAGTCCCCTGTCCTGTCTGAGAGCTGTTCCTGCCTCCTGACCAGTCCCCTGTCCTGTCTGAGAGCTGTTCTGACAAAGGAAAAGCTGATTGGCTAGAAATAAACACTTTGCAAGCTGCCAAAAATTCCGGGAATTACTGAGTGAATAATGCCCGGAATTTTAACCAATCAGAAAGCAGGGATTTCAATAATGCCTGGAATTTTACAGCTTTACCTGTTAGGTAGATAGTCAGAATTATTAACCCTTTAGTTAGCTTAGTGGACATGAAGGTATGCACAATGCATGTCTTCCTGACCTCTGTGTTTACAAGGGAAAATAATATAGTGATTTAATACAGTATGTCTGTAATTTTTTTGCAGCGAATCCAGATTTTTCAATTACATTTTCTATATGGCAAATGCCATATACCATAGACTGCCGACTGGGGCTGCTTCAGCACCCTGGACTAGCATTAAACACTGTATATTTGCCCCATATACTATCCCCAGAGTTTATTGAATGCAGGATGAATAGATACTTGTATGAAGCCAGCGTTTTTCTATGAGGATTTTCCATTTGCTGCTGGTATCTATTCATCCTGTAGTGTATCAGAAAAAGAGGGGATCAGCATTTATTTTTAAGCTGCCCCAGCTTCCTCCTCAGATTATTAATTATTCTAGCTTTGGTTTTTATTATTCAGATTGTGGGAGTGAAATGAATGTGTAGTAAAGCTCGTGGACTGGAATGAATAATCCCCTGTGTACCGCAGTATCTGTGTGTCCATCTCTCTACGGGAGTCTGCGGCATGCAGAAGGAATGTTAAAACCCTTAATGGCTTTTCCAGATCCCGTCCACACTCCCATGCTTTATGTATTTCAATTTTCATTTGAGTGGTGATAAAATAGAATAGATTTGATAACTAAAAACTTTCCATCTCTCTTTATTTCCTCATTTCCCTTTCTTGTTTCTCTCTCTATATATATACTGTATATGATGTTTCCTCTTAACATGCCCTCTCATTTCTAAATGAATATATGACCAGTTTGAAACGGATTAACTTCATTCATATGTGCAGAATGAGCGATACTGCTTTGAAATATGTCGGGTGATTTTAGATTAAAAGGGATTTAAACTTAACATTAATTACAGTAAATAGAACATTTTGAAAATTGTTGCATTTTCCAAGCAAGTCGTTGCAATTATTTTTTTTCTGCTACTTTGTCAAAATATAAAAATGACTCTCATACTGTATGACCGTGTTCTTTTTGTTGATATTAGAAATATGTTATAAATTCATGGTATTAACTTCAAAGTTATGTATTCCTTATATTTTATTATAGGCCTGCTTGGAATGGTCGCCCATATGATGTACACAACTGTATTTCAAATGACAGTCAACCTTGGTCCAGAAGATTGGAGACCTCAGAACTGGGATTATGGATGGTCCTATTGGTAAATTCCTTTGCTATTGTTTATAAACAGAAACCGGCTTTTAATACAAAACCACAAGAGTATATCTGTTTTCTGCTGCATAGAAAATGGTTCTGCTAAAATGATCTCACATGATAGTACAATGAATGGCATATTTCAAAAAGTGCAATACATATTTAACAGGAATTCAAGGGACAGCTCTCACATTGCACATTGGGAACACATTGCAAAAGCTCTGACACAAGCAGACCTCTTAAGATGTTCTACCAAGAAACTTTCAGAAAGGACTCCGTATTGGGGAGATATTGGAGGCCCCTGTTAGGGATAAGATGGATTATGGTGCCTGAGTGCAGGAGAAGATAGGGGAAGAATAATTCTAGATCAATAATGAGCATGGGATCAATTTAACAAATTGTCAGTGCCATATTTAAACCATCTCTACATCTAATCAGGGGTCATAATATCACGTTACCTTAAACAGTAATGGATGTTATTTTCCCTGAGGTTAGCGCATATCTGAACCTGAACAAGCTCCTCACCCCTACCACATGCAGCAATTATAATCTGAGATCTGACTCCAAAAGACTGTTCATAGTCCCAAGGTTCAGCAAAGTATCCGGCCGCGCCTCCTTCTCTTATCGTGCACCCCAAAACTGGAACAATCTACCGGAGACTCTCACAGCCACCACCAGTCTAAGTTCTTCAAAACTAAAGCTGTCTCACATTTTAATCTGGTCTGTAACTGTTACATACGCCTATTATATATATTATCTTTAACTGTGCATGCAATGTCTTGTATATAATGTATACACTGTTCACTTATGTAACTGTATTTGTAACCATGTATTATTTGTCTTAACTCTGTGCCCAGGACATACTTGAAAATGAGAGGTAACTCTCAATGTATTACTTCCTGGTAAAATATTTTATAAATAAATAAATATCCACAAAGCTAATTATAGACTTAACCTCCATATTGGCTCACATAGGCACACAGTCTCTGCGTCGTATTGTAGCACAGCATTGTGTTAGCTTCCAAAAATGTGACGTTAAGCATGTCTTAGACTTACTCCAGTCCACACTATGAAATAAGGTGTTTAACAAAAGTTAATGTTAGTTAAATCATATTAACTATGGTTTTATACCAATCAAAACCACATAAAACCCTATTTTAGGGCGTGGAACTGATTAACACCAAGTTTAGGTATGAGCTAATGCAGCAGTGTGCAAACTGGGTGGCGTGCCCCCCCTGGTGGGGGGTACGAGAATTTCAAGGGGGTGTGTGGTTGTTACAGAGGCCCCACGCTCTTCCCCACAGAATTTAAATTAAATGCTGGGAGAGGCGTGACCACATTAAACAACTAAGACACAAAATCACCCTCAAGTCCAGGCGGCCTATACACTAGGGTGAAATACAAAGCTCGATTGTCCTGTTTGGCACAGCGAATGGTCATAAACACAAAAGATTTCAGCCTGAGCACAGGGTGGGAGGTGCAAATAATATTGTGCTAAAATACAGCTACACCTTCCCCATTTCTCCTTACACTCCCTAGGAACATTATTAGCAGGAGTGAACAGAGAAGTTCAAAAGGACCCCTATAGCTGCACTCTAAACTGTATGTATATGTTTCTAGAGTAATAAAGTAATAGATCCCCTATACCAGAAACTAAAAACGAAAAACACTACTGCTCCGTAAACACAAATGGCTGCTATTTCAGCCGTAAAAGCGTCCGTGGTTGGCGAATTGCCAAATCCCGTGACACTCCATTTGGAGTCTGTTAGGAGTGTCACGGGATTTGGCAATTCGCCAACCACGGACGCTTTTACGGCTGAAATAGCAGCCATTGAGCAGCATATCTGTGTGTTATCTTGGCATAAGGGTGAGCCGCGAGCCTTAGCTGTAACCATACATGTGGGGTCTGTGATTATACTGTTGCATATATGGTTATGTTGTTTGCAGTACACGCATCCATGGTTTGCAATACATATAGTACATAGTGCTGGTATCATCCAACCAAGTACTACACTGTTACCTGTCTACTCCCCGCTAATAGCACAGACTGCAGCACTCCAGTTACATATGTGGAAGGGTTAATACCCACGTTACTGACACAGTCCCAGGAGCCTATATATAGTTAGGAGTATCTACTCCTTTTACTTGGATACCATATATAGAGTGTTTGTTCGAGTCAATACCTGTAGTGCTTTGAATTACTAAGCTATACTTGACAAACACTTTTTCTGACAGGCTTATCACACAAGTACCCAGATTCAGTGGCATTTTATGTTCTAATCAGCGCAGGAGCCTATGGGGTGCACTTTGCAATAATAAGTGTATACTAGTACTTTAAGCACCTCCGTAAGGACTCATATCGCTCCTCTTAGGGGTTCAGTTCATACCCTTTTTATCCATTTGAGTGTTAATAGTTTAATTGAAATATGTATTAAAACTTTATTATTTTTTGCGCCGTTTTCGTTTTTAGTTTCTGATATAGGGGATCTATTACCTTATTACTCTAGAAACATATACATACAGTTTAGAGTGCAGCTATAGGGGTCCTTTTGAACTTCTCTGTTCACTCCTGCTAATATTGTATCCTACCCCTATGCACCTACTTTTTTAAGGACTATTGGTAAAATAGGTGAGCAGTTCTTTACCACCCTTTGAGTACTCCCTAGGAACATGCAATACAGAGTACCATCAGGGACTAGGTCACCCAAAGGAATGTCAATCCCAGCAGTTAGTCAGGTCTCTGTGATATATACTAGATGTGATTAACTCAAGTCAATCATCTCACACACCAGCAGGGCACAGTGGACGACTACCCTAGCATTTATAAGCATGCTATCCAGAGCGGGCTCCTCTAGTTTGCTAACAGCTGTTAAGTGCTAAATTAGTGCAAAAAAGCACTAGTGTCACAATATCATAATGCAATGAATCAATAAATGCAAAATTACAAAAATAAAGTGCTAACAGTCCCGTGTATTGAGGTCCAATTAGAGCTGCCTAAAAAGCTGCCTGCAACCAGTTGGAGTGAGTGCAGAAATCAGACCTTTCTGGCGCTTGGACAATTGGGTAGAAAATCCCCTTAGAGTTCTTTTCCGATATATAGAAGTTTCTAAATTCCTTGGGATCAGCTGAAGATACCTCAAGAAATGGGAGACAAAAGAACAACAAAACGTGCCACCATAGTGTATTATAAAGGCAGAAGGTAACGAATAATATACAATTTAATACTCCTAATGGAGACAGTAAAAAGATTGTATGTCACAATCTAAACATATAAAACATACACTCTAACACATATATGTAAAAATATCTAATGCATGTGAATATGAATGGTGCATGTACGTATAAATCTTCACTCCTCCGTCAAGTGGAAAAATTGGAATAAGGGCCTGAGGAAGGGGTCTTCACCCCGAAATGTTGCCCCCCTAATTACCCTCCCCCCAACCCTTTTTTCCCCCACAACCCTTTTTCCCCCCACACCCCACCCACCATTTCTCCTATTGTGTGTATCTCTCCCTTCCCTGTTTTTTCCCCACACCACCTATAGTTGGGGTCCACTGTTGTATTACCCGCTTGTGTGACATTACTCCATGTATATTGTTATATTGTGCTTGCATTCAGTTTCCCATTTTTTGGCATCTTCCCTGTTTGATATTTTTCTTAGAGTCAGTGAGTGCTGGAACACTAGTTGGTGTTTTGTTATTGGTTTGGGGGGAGTTTGGGTCTTCCTTGTTCCTTTTGCACCCTGCATATAGTCGGTTGATTACCTTTTTGAGAATGATGACTATCGCTTTTTGTTTTCTCATTAGAATTTGTTTTGTTATTTTATCTTCTGTCTTTTATTTTCTTTAATGTGAAACAAGCTTCTCCCCCCTCTTCTCCTCCTCCCCCCTCCTTTTTTTCTCCATCCTCCCCTCTTCTCTCCTCCCTCCTCCCCTCTTCCCTCCTCCCTTCTCTTCCCTCCTCCCCCCTCCCCTCTTCTCTCACTCTTCTCCTCCCTAACGCTCCCCCCCCCTGCAGCCGTCTCTGATGGAGAGGGCACAATTTTCAGAGATAATGGTGTGATAGACGCATTAAGAAACGATTGTGATAATTACATAACAAATTAGAAGATGATAAAGACTTCCCCCTTAAAAGCACGGAAAGCATAAGGAAAAACAGTTTTTCTGAATAGTGCTTTGCTAGTACTGGTAGTCGAACTTCACAGTAGAAAATTGAGTTTTGTTTCTGGAGCTACAGTACTAGAGTCGCATGCGACTCTGCTCATCAGATATCTTTCTCAGACGCACTCATTGTTACTGAATCACTTCACAAAGATGCAGTTCAGATGTCGATAAAATGTATAATGAGTTTACCAGCTTCAAACAAATTCTCCATGAGCCCAAAGAGCTGAGTCATGGAATACTAAAAACCCTTCTCTTAAGTGGAAATATATCCTCCAATCTCCTAACACTCAACATGCTGTCTGTACTGTTATTAGCATTGAGAACGCCCGCCAATACTAGCTATGCAGACCAAATACTGTACATTCAAATGAAATAACAACAGAAACAGATGTTGTGTAGGATTCATGAAGAATGACCTTCTTCTTGCGAGTCTGGTGTATCCTCTGTCAATTTATGTACAATGGTTATAATAGACATGACTTCTCATTGCTACATAAAGAAATTAGAAATATGAATGGAAATCTGTTATTATGAAGAAAGTCTGTAAGTGACATTTGAGTATGAGCTGACAGCTGATCCTTTCATTTATTTCCTGTACTGCAAACTGTCAAGAGAGATTTGACGGTAGACGCTTCTCTCATCAGCGACTTTCTTTGCCTTAAATAGCTCTTAACTCCGCATCAACCCTAACTCAATACAGTTATACTACAGTAAATATAGCCCATAGTCATATTGTCTTATAAAGTCCTTCCTTTTCTTTTAATTTGCATAAGGACTGTACATAAACTATAAAAGCAAAGTTAAAAAAAAATAATATTATATAAACTAAACACAACATTGCACCACCTTTTAGGTAACGTTGCGTTGTGAGCCCTGATTTTATGTCTCAGTTGGACATCATGTTCACATCCTAATCATTCCATTTTTCCACATGTTTAATTTCCTTATAACTTATTTATTTTCATATTTCCATTTTTACAGCCTTGCGTGGGGCTCGTTTACCTGCTGTATGGCTGCGTCAGTGACGACTATCAACAGATACACAAAGACCATTTTAGAATTCAAGCACAGGCGGAGGAATCTGGAAAGAAGTTTAAAAAATAAACAAAAAAATCTAGACGAAGATGCTTTCCATCCCATGTGGGATATTTACACCAACACACCCCAAGGCAACAGAGAAGGGTTTATGGATTCATCAATAAGTGGGCAAAATCCCTCGATATTTGGAAATGTAAATCATTTTTCACACACACAATGTGATGAATACTGCTAGAGTTTGTAAAATATTTGACTATTCTGGCGATTGTATACTTTTTTTTAAATAAACAAATTCAATAAGCATTACAGTACTGTGTTATTTGTAACATTGATTTCACGGAATGTTCCACAACCTTGGGGGGTTAGGTGCGTTGAAATGGGGGTTCAGAGGGATGGAAGTGATATGAACACTGGAAACTGCAGAACGAGGCAAAGAAAAGGAAGGATATACGGCCTCGTTCAGAGAAGGTTCATAAAAAAAATCACCGGACCACTTAAATCACCCTTTTTATTAGCGTTGCTATCACGGTATTCAGAAAGCCTTCATTACCTCTCATAGAAAATTCACAAAACGGGTGATAAGCCGGTGATCTGATGAACGACCCTCTGAAAAGGCCTTACCCGGCGAGTTGTATCTGCTGAGGTCCTGCCGCTGAGGTCCTGCCGCTGAGGTCCTGCCGCTGAGGTCCTGCCGCTGAGGTCCTGCCGCTGAGGTCCTGCCCAAAGGTCCTGCCGCTGAGGTCCTGCCGCTGAGGTCCTGCCGCTAAGGTCCTGCCGCTAAGGTCCTGCCGCTGAGGTCCTGCCGCTGAGGTCCTGCCGCTAAGGTCCTGCCGCTGAGGTCCTGCCGCTGAGGTCCTGCCGCTAAGGTCCTGCCGCTGAGGTCCTGCCGCTGAGGTCCTGCCGCTAAGCGCCTGCCGCTGAGGTCCTGCCGCTGAGGTCCTGCCGCTGAGGTCCTGCCGCTAAGGTCCTGTTGCTGAGGTCCTGCCGCTGAGGTCCTGCCGCTAAGGTCCTGCCGCTAAGGTCCTGCCGCTGAGGTCCTGCCGCTGAGGTCCTGCCGCTAAGCTCCTGCCGCTGAGGTCCTGCCGCTGAGGTCCTGCCGCTGAGGTCCTGCCGCTGAGGTCCTGCCGCTGAGGTCCTGCCGCTGAGGTCCTGCCGCTGAGGTCCTGCCGCTAAGGTCCTGCCGCTGAGGTCCTGCAGCTGAGGTCCTGCCGCTGAGGTCCTGCCGCTGAGGTCCTGCCGCTGAGGTCCTGCCGCGAAGACTAAAACAACAATTACAGAGAAGTTGCAGGAATAAGATCAGGGCCCCCCTGTTTATATACTCAGAGAAAGAGAACTATTTCGAGCCCTTTATTTAGAGGCTGGCTATGGTTTGCGTACGCTGTCCACCCTCCAGTCTATAATCTAAGAGTGTTTACAACCATGTAAGTGAACTTTGCAAGAGGCTCAGCTAAATAAAGATGCTGAGAAGCTGGTATGTTTGATGAATACCGTTACCGGCAAAATAAAAAGGGTTGGTTAGCGGTTCTTTCCAGTGGGAATGATTTTATATAATTGGCCTCAAAGACAATACTGCCAACAATGATGATGATGCTCAGGATAAAGAAGATTAACAATAATCCTTGTGAGTGATTATTATATTGATGTTAATCAGGAACAGAGGGTATTCTCACCATTTGGAGTTGGGATGGGAGTGTGAGTACACACAGATATACATGCAATAGACGGTGAAAATAATATGTCTATTAGTTGTATGTAATTGTCAAAAGAGTGGAGTTGGGAAAGCCGTGTGGGGGAGATCATCATGATCATTTTTAGGGGCCCAAACAAGTCAGCACTTGTATGCCATTGCCGGCCACAAACATACCATCCATGTGGGTACAGTGCTGGTCATGCTCTGTGTGTCTCTCCTGTTTCCTCTGTGATACAAGGGTGGGTGGGAATCCCAAGGACATACAGATGTAGCAAGAGTTAGTGTCAGGAGCTGAAAAAGGTTAAAGTGCTACTGCGTACGCGCTACGCGGGGTCCATGCTTCCGGATCAGCGATAATCCTCTGGACCCGGGGCAGTCACAGTCCGACAGCTTGGCCCAGTGATTATAACAGTAAGGGCCTCATTCAGAGAAGGTTCATAAAACAAATCACCGGACCATTTAAATCACCCTTTTTATGAGCGTTGCTATCACGGTATCAGAAAGCCTTCATTACCTGTCTTGGCAAAAATTCACAAAACGGGCGATTGATCTGATGAACGACCCTCTGAAAAGGCCTTACCCGGCGAGTTGTATCTGCTGCAGAGAGAGCTGCTCTCAAAGAGCCGTCTCTCCCTGTTAAAATCTCTGTAGAAATGTATGTAAATAAATTTTAATTTTGTTAATAGTTTAGATGAGCAGGGGGTCTCCTGAGCTGAAACACATTGGTTTCAGCCTCAGGGACCCCCTACTTCCCGAGATACAGGCCCCGTTATGGGGTGCCGGTATCTCCTATGCATTTTATTCCCATGGTCACGTGACGTGGACATTTAAATGCATAGGAGATACTGTCCCCCCATAACGGGGCCTGTATCTCGGGAAGTAGGGGGTCCCTGAGGCTATCCGCTATGGTAATGAAGTTTACTGTAAATGCATTTTTATTGCATAGGATTAATGCCAGGGGTCTCTGGTGCTAATATTAATGGATATCAGCCCCAGAGATTCCCGGCATCAATCCTATGCAGGAAAAATGCATTTTTTTTCTAAGTCCCATCTCGCCGCTTCTCTGCAGGTTTCCAACACCTTTACGCCAACTTTTTCTGGCATGAGAATTTTGTGATAAAATCACCATTCTAGAGCGGTGATAGGCGTTCATAGCCAAATCACTGCTACTAGAATTGCACGAGTTTATGAACATTCCGAAAAGTGGTGATAAGTGGCTTATCACCGCTGCCTCGGTGATTTTTTTTATGACCAATTTTTTTTGCGCAATTCCCTCTTATCACCGCTTACTGAATAGCAGTAGGCATTTTGGGTGATAAGTGCTTGATAAGTGGCTTATGAACGCTTTCTGAATGAGGCCCATAGAGTTACAAAAAGACAGGAGGGGATAGAGAGAAAGACAGAGAATTAGTGACAAAGACAAATAATGCAGTTTCCCTGCATCAATAACCCAAGTAATATGTACCAGCATGTAAAAAATCCGTATTCTTTGAAATGGAATTTTTGGGGGGCCCAACCCCCACATTTGAGGAAAATGGTGTTCCCAGAGGAAAAACAATTGGCCAGTGAAAAAATATTGGTGCGAAACTAATTTAAAAAGTAAACCACTATAAAAACACTACATGAAAATGTAAACTTGTTGGACATTGGGGGAAAACGTCATTTAGAAAGATTTATACACTACTAACCGTATTCCAACTCAAATATCTCCTGGCTAGAAAAGTCACTGGTCTGAGAGAGGGACCGGGGCCTATCCCCTTCCAGTGCCCTCTACTTGTGCTTTCTCGTGGGCTTCCATTCCCCCCCAGCGCGCATTGGATCTTTTACAAGTAAAAAGTGGCGGATTTACAATTTTGCGGCCCTTAGGCCCATACTGTACCTTATTCCCGCCCTTACATTTTTCGTCTCACCCTCTCCTCAATATCCATACCACCATCTACTCAATATACTGTACATAATACCGCCCTCTCCCCGATACACATAATACCCCCCTCTCCTCATACACATAATTCCGCCCTCTCCCCGATACACATAATACCTCCCTCTCCTCATACACATAATTCCGCCCTCTCCCTGATACACATAATACCGCCCTCTCCTCATACACATAATACCCCCCTCTCCTCATACACATAATACCGCCCTCTCCTCACACACATAATACCGCCCTCTCCTCACACACATAATACCCCCCTCTCCTCATACATATAATACCCGCATCTCCTCATACACATAATACCCCCCTCCCCTCATACACATAATACCGCCCTCTCCTCATACACATAATACCGCCCTCTCCTCATACACATAATACCGCCCTCTCCTCGTACACATAATACTACCCTCCCCTCGTACACATAATACCGCCCTCTCCTCCTACACATAATACCGCCCTCTCCTCATACACATAATACAGCACTCTCCTCATACACATAATACCCCCCTCTCCTCATACACATAATACCGCCCTCTCCTCATACACATTATACTACCCTCTCCTCATATACATAATACCACCCTCCCCTCATACACATAATACCGCCCTCTCCTCATACACATAATACCACCATCTACTCAATATACTGTACATAATACCGCCCTCTCCTCCTACACATAATACCCCCCTCTCCTCATACACATAATACCGCCCTCTCCTCATACACATAATACTGCCCTCTCCTCATATACATAATACCACCCTCCCCTCATACACATAAAACCGCCCTCTCCTCATACACATAATACCCCCCTCTCCTCAGACACATAATACCGCCCTCTCCTCCTACACATAATACCCCCCTCTCCTCATACACATAATACCGCCCTCTCCTCATACACATAATACCGCCCTCTCCTCATACACATAATACCGCCCTCTCCTCATACACATAATACCGCCCTCTCCCCGATACACATAATACCGCTCTCTCCCCGATACACATAATACCGCTCTCTCCCCAATACACATAATACAGCACTCTCCTCATACACATAATACCACCCTCTCCTCATACACATAATACCGCCGTCTCCTCATACACATAATACCGCCCTCTCCTCATACACATAATACCCCCCTCTCCTCATACACATAATACCCCCCTCTCCTCAGACACATAATACCCCTCTCCTCATACACATAATACCGCCCTCTCCTCATACACATAATACCGCCCTCTCCTCACACACATAATACCGCCCTCTCCTCACACACATAATACCCCTCTCCCCTCATACATATAATACCCCCCTCCCCTCATACACATACCGCCCTCTCCTCATACACATAATACCGCCCTCCCCTCATACACATAATACCGCCCTCTCCTCATACACATAATACCGCCCTCTCCTCATACACATAATACCGCCCTCTCCTCATACACATAATACCGCCCTCTCCTCATACATATAAAACCGCCCTCTCCTCATACACATAATTCCCCCCTCTCCTCATACACATAATACCGCCCTCTCCTCATACACATATTACCGCCCTCTCCTCATACACATAATACCCCCTCTCCCCATACACATAATACCGCCCACCCCTCATACACATAATACCGCCCTCTCCTCATACACATAATACCGCCCTCTCCTCATACACATAATACCGCCCTCTCCTCATACACATAATACCCCCTCTCCCCATACACATAATACCGCCCACCCCTCATACACATAATACCGCCCTCTCCTCATACACATAATACCGCCCTCTCCTCATACACATAATACCGCCCTCCCCTCATACACATAATACCGCCCTCCCCTCATACACATAATACCCCCCTCTCCTCATACACATAATACCGCCCTCTCCTCATACACATAATACTGCCCTCTCCTCATATACATAATACCACCCTCCCCTCATACACATAATACCCTCCTCTCCTCATACACATAATACCGCCCTCTCCTCATACACATAATACCCCCCTCTCCTCATACACATAATACTGCTCTCTCCTCATATACATAATACCCCCCTCTCGTCATACACATAATACCCCTCTCCTCATACACATAATACCGCCCTCTCCTCATACACATAATACTGCCCTCTCCTCACACACATAATACCGCCCTCTCCTCATACACATAATACCGCCCTCTCCTCATACATATAATACACCCCTCCCCTCATACACATACCGCCCTCTCCTCATACACATAATACCGCCCTCTCCTCGTACACATAATACCGCCCTCTCCTCGTACACATAATTCCACCTTCTCCTCATACACATAATACCGCCCTCTCCCCGATACACATAATACCGCCCTCTCCTCATACACATAATACCGCCCTCTCCTCATACACATAATACCACCCTCTCCTCATACACATAATACCGCCCTCTCCTCATACACATAATACCGCCCTCTCCTCATACACATAATACCGCCCTCTCTTCATACACATAATACCGCCTTCTCCTCGTACACATAATACCGCCTTCTCCTCGTACACATAATACCGCCCTCTCCTCGTACACATAATACCGCCCTCTCCTCGTACACATAATACCGCCCTCTCCTCGTACACATTATACCGCCCTCTCCTCGTACACATAATACCGCCCTCTCCTCGTACACATAATATCCCCCTCCCCTCGTACACATAATACCGCCCTCTCCTCGTACACATAATACCGCCCTCTCCTCGTACACATAATACCGCCCTCTCCTCGTACACATAATACCGCCCTCTCCTCGTACACATAATACCGCCCTCTCCTCGTACACATAATACCGCCCTCTCCTCGTACACATAATACCGCCCTCTCCTCGTACACATTATACCGCCCTCTCCTCATACACATAATACCGCCCTCTCCTCATACACATAATACCCCCCTCCCCTCATACACATAATACCGTCCTCTCCTCGTACACATTATACCGCCCTCTCCTCGTACACATAATACCGCCTTCTCCTCATACATATAATACCGCGTTCTCCTCATACACATAATACCGTCCTCTCCTCATACACATTATACCGCCCTCTCCTCGTACACATAATACCGCCCTCTCCTCATACACATAATACCACCCTCTCCCCGATACACATAATACCGCCCTCTCCTCATACACATAATACCGCCCTCTCCTCATACACATAATACCCCCCTCTCCTCATACACATAATACCGCCCTCTCCTCGTACACATAATACCCCCCTCTCCTCATACACATAATACAGCCCTCTCCTCATACACATAATACCCCTCTCTCCTCATACACATAATACCGCCCTCTCCCCGATACACATAATACCGCCCTCTCCTCATACACATAATACAGTCCTCTCCTCATACACATAATACCGCCCTCTCCTCGTACACATAATACCGCCCTCTCCTCATACACATAATACCGCCCTCTCCTCATACACATAATACCACCCTCTCCTCATACACATAATACCGCCCTCTCCTCATACACATAATACCCCCCTCCCCTCATACACATAATACCGCCCTCTCCTCGTACACATTATACCGCCCTCTCCTCGTACACATAATACCGCCTTCTCCTCATACATATAATACCGCCCTCTCCTCGTACACATAATACCGCCCTCTCCTCGTACACATAATACCGCCCTCTCCTCGTACACATAATACCGCCCTCTCCTCGTACACATAATACCGCCCTCTCCTCGTACACATAATACCGCCCTCTCCTCGTACACATTATACCGCCCTCTCCTCGTACACATAATACCGCCCTCTCCTCATACACATAATACCCCCCTCCCCTCATACACATAATACCGCCCTCTCCTCGTACACATAATACCGCCCTCTCCTCGTACACATAATACCGCCCTCTCCTCGTACACATAATACCGCCCTCTCCTCGTACACATAATACCGCCCTCTCCTCGTACACATAATACCGCCCTCTCCTCGTACACATTATACCGCCCTCTCCTAATACACATAATACCGCCTTCTCCTCATACACATAATACCGCCCTCTCCTCGTACACATAATACCGCCCTCTCCTCGTACACAAAATACCGCCCTCTCCTCGTACACATAATACCGCCCTCTCCTCGTACACATAATACCGCCCTCTCCTCGTACACATAATACCGCCCTCTCCTCGTACACATAATACCGCCCTCTCCTCGTACACATAATACCGCCCTCTCCTCGTACACATAATACCGCCCTCTCCTCGTACACATAATACCACCCTCTCCCCGATACACATAATACCGCCCTCTCCTCATACACATAATACCGCCCTCTCCTCATACACATAATACCGCTCTCTCCTCATACACATAATACCGCCCTCTCCCCGATACACATAATACCGTCCTCTCCTCATACACATAATACCGCCCTCTCCTCATACACATAATACCGCCCTCTCCTCATACACATAATACCGCCCTCTCCTCATACACATAATACCGCCCTCTCCTCATACACATAATACCGCCCTCTCTTCATACATATAATACCGCGTTCTCCTCATACACATAATACCACCCTCTCCCCGATACACATAATACCGCCCTCTCCTCATACACATAATACCGCCCTCTCCTCATACACATAATACCACCCTCTCCTCATACACATAATACCGCCCTCTCCTCATACACATAATACCGCCCTCTCCTCATACACATAATACCGCCCTCTCCTAATACACATAATACCGCCTTCTCCTCAAACACATAATACCGCCCTCTCCTCGTACACATAATACCGCCCTCTCCTCGTACACATAATACCGCCCTCTCCTCGTACACATAATACCGCCCTCTCCTCGTACACATAATACCGCCCTCTCCTCGTACACATAATACCGCCTTCTCCTCGTACACATAATACCGCCCTCTCCTCGTACACATAATACCGCCCTCTCCTCGTACACATAATACCGCCCTCTCCTCGTACACATAATACCGCCCTCTCCTCATACACATAATACCACCCTCTCCTCATACACATAATACCGCCTTCTCCTCATACACATAATACCCCCCTCTCCTCATTCACATAATACCCCCCTCTCCTCGTACACATAATACCGCCCTCTCCTGGTACACATAATACCGCCCTCTCCTCGTACACATAATACCGCCCTCTCCTCGTACACATAATACCGCCCTCTCCTCGTACACATAATACCGCCCTCTCCTCGTACACATAATACCTCCTTCACCTCGTACACATAATACCGCCCTCTCCTCGTACACATAATACCGCCCTCTCCTCATACACATAATACCGCCCTCTCCTCATACACATAATACCGCCCTCTCCTCCTACACATAATACCGCCCTCTCCTCATACACATAAACCCCCCTCCCCTCATACACATAATACCGCCCTCTCCCTCATACACATAATACCGCCCTCTCCTCATACATATAATACCGCCCTCTCCTCATACACATAATACCGCCCTCTCCTCATACACATAATACCCCCTCTCCTCATACACATAATACCGCCCTCTCCTCATACACATAATACCGCCCTCTCCTCATACACATAATACCCCCCTCTCCTCATACACATAATACCGCCCTCTCCCCGTACACATAATACCGCCCTCTCCTCATACACATAATACCCCCTCTCTCCTCATACACATAATACCCCCCTCTCTCCTCACACACATAATACCGCCCTCTCCTCATACACATAATACCGCCCTCTCCTCATACACATAAACCCCCTCCCCTCATACACATAATACTGCCCTCTCCTCCTACACATAATACCGCCCTCTCCTTCTACACATAATACCGCCCTCTCCTCATACACATAATACTGCCCTCTCCTCCTACACATAATACCGCCCTCTCCTCATACACATAATGCCACCCTCCCCTCATACACATAATACCGCCCTCTCCTCACACACATAATACCGCCCTCTCCTCATACACATAATACAGCCCTCTCCTCATACACATAAACCCCCTCCCCTCATACACATAATACTGCCCTCTCCTCCTACACATAATACCGCCCTCTCCTCATACACATAATACTGCCCTCTCCTCCTACACATAATACCGCCCTCTCCTCATACACATAATACCACCCTCCCCTCATACACATAATACCACCCTCTCCTCCTACACATAATACCGCCCTCTCCTCATACACATAATACCACCCTCCCCTCATACACATAATACCCCCTCTCCTCACACACATAATACCGCGCTCTCCTCATACACATAATACCGCCCTCTCCTCATACACATAATACTGCCCTCTCCTTATACACATAATACCCCCCTCTCCTCATACACATAATACCCCCTCTCCCATACACATAATACCGCCCTCCCCTCATACATATAATACCGCGTTCTCCTCCTACACATAATACCGCCCTCTCCTCATACACATAATACCACCCTCCCCTCATACACATAATACTGCCCTCTCCTCATACACATAATACCGCCCTCTCCTCCTACACATAATACCGCCCTCTCCTCATACACATAATACCGCCTTCTCCTCATACACATAATACCGCCCTCTCCTCATACACATAATACCGCCCTCTCCTCATACACATAATACCACCCTCTCCTCACACACATAATACCACCCTCCCCTCATACACATAATACCGCCCTCTCCTCATACACATAATACTGCCCTCTCCTCCTACACATAATACCGCCCTCTCCTCATACACATAATACCACCCTCCCCTCATACACATAATACCACCCTCTCCTCCTACACATAATACCACCCTCTCCTCCTACACATAATACCGCCCTCTCCTCATACACATAATACCACCCTCCCCTCATACACATAATACTGCCCTCTCCTCATACACATAATACCGCCCTCTCCTCGTACACATAATACCGCCCTCTCCTTATACACATAATACCCCCCTCTCCTCATACACATAATACCCCCTCTCCCATACACATAATACCGCCCTCCCCTCATACATATAATACCGCGTTCTCCTCGTACACATAATACCGCCCTCTCCTCATACACATAATACCACCCTCCCCTCATACACATAATACTGCCCTCTCCTCATACACATAATACCGCCCTCTCCTCCTACACATAATACCGCCCTCTCCTCATACACATAATACCGCCTTCTCCTCATACACATAATACCGCCCTCTCCTCATACACATAATACCGCCCTCTCCTCATACACATAATACCGCCCTCTCCTCATACACATAATACCGCCCTCTCCTCATACACATAATACCGCCCTCTCCTCACACACATAATACCGCCCTCTCCTCATACACATAATACCACCCTCCCCTCATACACATAATACTGCCCTCTCCTCATACACATAATACCGCCCTCTCCTCACACACATAATACCGCCCTCTCCTCATACACATAATACCACCCTCCCCTCATACACATAATACCACCCTCCCCTCATACACATAATACCGCCCTCTCCTCATACACATAATACCGCCCTCTCCTCGTACACATAATACCGCCCTCTCCTCATACACATAAACCCCCTCCCCTCATACACATAATACCGCCCTCTCCTCATACACATAAACCCCCTCCCCTCATACACATAATACCGCCCTCTCCTCCTACACATAATACCGCCCTCTCCTTCTACACATAATACCGCCCTCTCCTCATACACATAATACCGCCCTCTCCTCATACACATAATACTGCCCTCTCCTCATACACATAATACCGCCCTCTCCTCACACACATAATACCGCCCTCTCCTCATACACATAAACCCCCTCCCCTCATACACATAATACCGCCCTCTCCTCACACACATAATACCCCCCTCTCCTCATACACATAATACCCCCCTCTCCTCATACACATAATACCCCCTCCCCTCATACACATAATACTGCCCTCTCCTCACACACATAATACCCCCCTCTCCTCATACACATAATACCCCCCTCTCCTCATACACATAATACCCCCTCCCCTCATACACATAATACTGCCCTCTCCTCACACACATAATACCGCCCTCTCCTCATACACATAAACCCCCTCCCCTCATACACATAACACCGCCCTCTCCTTCTACACATAATACCGCCCTCCCCTCATACACATAATACTGCCCTCTCCTCCTACACATAATACCCCCCTCCCCTCATACACATAATACTGCCCTCCCCTCAACACACAAAATATAACGCCCCCCCCACCCCCCCCACGCAGCACACACAATATAGCACCTCCTGTGGCACACACACAGAACAAGGAGGTTACTCAGCTGCTGGGTCCGTGGAGGCAACAAATGGAGGCCCAGGAAAGAGGTAGAGATCTGTATTTATACACATACACAGACTCACAGACTCACTCACTCACCTCAGTGGATGCTTACCTGTTGCCTGCTGTCCCCTCCTCCTCACACAGGTACTAACTGCACAGCAGCAAGTTCAGAGAGGCTTGTAACATTGTACCCGCGCTGTGCTGTTGCTTGCAGGCCCCGCCCACTCAGACATCTCCTCCAATCCAGGATTGGGGGAGGCGGCGCCTGAGGACTGTGTCTGACGTCAGGAGGCAGGACAATCTGCCGCCCCCCAATTCTGCCGCCTTAGGCCCGGGCCTAATGGCAAATCTAACAGTACAAGTAGGGGTCTTAACTCAGGACCACTCTAGTTCCTGCTTTACCTCATGTTACTCCTTTCTGTGCGAACTCGCTTTTATAACCTATTGTAGGTTAGGCCCCCAAGTACTGACTAAGCCCTTTCCGTAAAGCCCCTTAGGGTGGGTATTAGTGTATTACACTGGTTAATACACTGACACACACACACACACACACACACACACTTGATCATCATAAGGAAGACTACGATTCAGCAAATATTTTATACATACATACATATATATACACAGTGGTCGACAAATCACCAAAAAATTTACTCGCCGAACAAAAAAATCTACTCGCCACCTAGTACCACACGTGTGCTGCTTGGGCCAAAAGGAGCTCGCCACGATGTTAAATCCACTCGCCCGGGGCGTGCAAATGTATAGGTTTGTCGAACACTGTATATATATATATATATACACACACATCTAAATAAACTGCCATAGCTCTTAATTTTAATTGCATTACATAGCCTTTTTATCTTTAGAATCTTTTCTCTTAGGGGTAGATCCACAAAGCTCCATTAAACCTTTTTAAATCTAGTTTTCCTCAGTCTAAGAGGTATCCACAAAGCTAATGATATGCAAAAACAACGCCCGTTCAGCAAACTATCATCGTTATATTATCTGTATTAATGTGGATTTTTGTTGCGCAGAAAACGCATTTACCAATACAGTGCAAATACGCATTGGCATAAATATAACGTCAGTTCCAATTAACACGTGTGTTACAGACAGTTCTGCCACAAAAAAAGGAGACTTTTTATTTGACCAGTAAACATTTTGTCCCTTTATTGATTGCTCGCAGTACCTGTGCTGGAATAAAATTGTTCATTACTTCTGTCTCTTGGTAATTATTGTTTTAATATGCAGTCACATAATTGTACACGCATACTTAATACAGTCAAGATTATATACCATGTTAGGTCAGACAAATATATCGTACATTCAGTTTAATCACTAAAAACCATAGTACTGTATACTGTAGTTTATTATATAAACTTCATGTCAAATTATCAGATGCATCTCTTGATGTGTTTCAGATATTTATGTGATCCATAATATAGATCTTTATATGACACGTGAAACTTTTTTGTAATGGAAGGGTTAAGTCCTATACTCAGTAAAATCATTTGTGTCGCACGTTAGACCTGCCCTTCTTGCTAGTAGACTATTCACAGAAATAACGCTCAGATAATCCTGGTCTGGATGTGAGTAAGGGCAGGTTATGGTGCGACCTAATGATCGTAACGTTATTTCCATGCACTACCATGGACGGAGGTGTGTGGGTGTGCAATGTTATGCTTATGGCTCATTAGCATATTATTTGCAAATGAGTACGCCAGACGTCCGTTAAAAGTTAGCGATCCGATATTTCCCTAGTTAACGCGAAGACATAGTAACGCAAATCCGCTTTGTGGATATGCACTATAGGTAGCAGTACATTAAATGGGGGGTAACATCATGATACATTGTTTAGCAGAGCCTTGTACATTTATTTCTTCCTGGGGCACTTATCCAATAAGATGAGACTGAGAAAGGCCCGTTCTCATCACTGTACTGTATGTCACCAGATTTATTAAGCACTGCTATTGCATAAGACTGCTTCCAGCAGTGGAACACACCCTCAGGGTCATTTATCAAAGTCTCCCGGCTTAAAAACGGGTACAAAAACACTGCACCAGATTCATCCATCAGGAAAATCCCATTTCAATGGGTATGTTTTCCTAGAGGAATCTCGGGCAGTTATTTTGCTTCCGTTTTGCAGCCTGGGACTTTGAGAAATAACGCCACCTATGTCCTATTTTAGGGAATCGGGGTAAGGTTCTTACTGCTCAGTAAATAAGGCCATTAATATTTGTCTTAAGTACTGTAAATGTAGTACCTTAAAAAAAACTAAAGTATGGTAATGAACACTCACTGAAAAATACACATAACAGATAAGATGTTACAGGTTTCTCACTGGTTTAAATGAAATTCATGACATGAATTATGGTTTGTGAACTGGACTTAAAGCTGCAGGCCAAGCAAAATTCTATATGTGTTTTTTTTAAATAAATAATTTCTGTACTATGAGAAAATACTTGTAGCATTTAAAACAATTACATAGTTACATAGTTGCATAGTAGATGAGGTTGAAAAAAGACATAGGTCCATCAAGTTCAACCTATGCTAAATTTAGACAACAGATACTTTATCCTATATCTATACTTACTTATTGATCCAGAGGAAGGCAAACAAAAAACCCCATTAAGGGAAAAAATTAATTCCTTCCTGACTCCAAGAATTGGCAATCGGATTAATCCCTGGATCAACATCCTTCCCATGTATACTTATTTGGTATATCCCTGTATACCTTTCCCATCTAAAAAGATGTCCAGCCTTTTTTTGAACAAATCTATTGTATCTGCCATCACAGTCTCCATGGGTAAAGAATTCCACATTTTAACTGCCCTTACTGTAAAGAACCCTTTCCTTTGTTGCTGGTGAAATTTCCTTTCCTCCAACCTTAAGGGATGGCCCCGAGTCCTTAGTACTGCCCGTGGGATAAATAGTTCTTTTAAAAGCCCCTTGTATTGTCCCCGAATATATTTGAATATAGTTATCATATCCACTCTTAGGCACCTCTTTTCTAATGTAAATAAATCTAATTTTGCTAGCCTCTTCTCATAAGTTAGATTGTTCATCCCCTTTATTAATTTGGTGGCTCTTTTCTGCACTCTCTCTAGTTCCATAATGTCTTTTCTTAGGATTGGTGCCCAAAATTGTACTCCATATTCAAGGTGTGGTCTTACAAGTGCTTTGTAAAGGGGCATAATTATGTTTACTTCCCTTCCATCCATTGCCTGTTTGATGCAAGATAAGATCTTGTTTGCCTTTGCAGCTACTTCATGACATTGGGCACTATTGCTAAGCCTGCAGTCTACAAGCACTCCTAAATCCTTCTCCATCAAGGATTCCCCCAATATATCTCCATTTAATTTGTAAGTTGCCTTTTTATTCCTTGCATCCCAAATGCATAACCTTACATTTATCTGTATTAAACCTCATTTGCCATTTACCTGCCCACATTTCCAGTCTCTCCAAGTCCTTCTGAAGAGAAATTACATCCTGCTCTGATGTAATTTACATGTTTAATGTATTCTAATGTAACAGGCATTTTTGTTCTCATAGCAACCATTTACAAAGTTACATCCCCTTCCTCTTCTGAAACAGCATCACCTTTTTGAACCCTGCCCTCTCTAGCAGTGAACCAATTGAATCTAGTGCCTGCCTGGTCACATGATCTTCTTCACAGAACTTTTGCTGTCAATGCAGCAGAAGATTACCCAAGATGCCCTTGGTGAACCCCTAGCCAAATTTCAGCGATCAATTACAGGACAATGGATCGATCAGCAACTTAGCTAATCACTTATCAGTGTGTAGATTGTATTGATGCACACATTTTTTTTTTTTTTTAAACGACAGATTGAACTACAACAGGGTTAATGGGTGAAAAAAAAAGTTTGAGCAATGTATTTGTGTCATTAGTTTCCATATTAAAAGGGAATATGAACTGCGTCATGTTGGGAACACTGAATTCCAGCAGGTTTATTGATAGCCCTGTAACTACTTTGTACAAGTTTGGTGATAAGATTTGTCAAACACTGTACAAAGTTTCCAAATTCTTTCTTTTGCATGAAAACATTAAATGTTGAACAAAACATTTTGTTTGTTTTTTAAAAGTGTCAACCAGATCACATTCCACCTTTGATAATGCTCCCGTCTTGGTTCACTTTAGTCATAGGTTCGACGGTCTATTTAACAGTTACAAACATATAAGTACAGTACTCGAAAAAGCATTTAGCATTCTTTATTTGTTTAGCATTTCTTAGAGATTATTGGGATACATATCTAATCAATGCACAACAATGCAATTTCTTTCTGTTACTCTCAACAAAAAGATAATAATTACAAGCAAACATCTCTGGTGTGGTAAAGCATTAAACATGAAAGGAAAGAATCATATTAGAAAGCATTAAAAGGTAAGTGAAAAGCTACCATAACAATGTATTTACTTGTAATTCTGTGTCACAATTAGCAACTCTACAGTTATACACAATCATATGTCACTAGAATATTGCATCTTGTACTTGCATTCAGTGTAAAAGGAATCTTATACAAATGGCTCTTTATCTGCACTCTGTTTATGTTTGCTGTCACTTACTATTACCATCAACGTATTATGGCTACTTTGATGCCTGCTTCCAGCTTCACCATGCACAACCAACAACCATGTTCAAGATGGAGAATCCAAAATGAGGATACTGTACGTGTGTCCTTACGCGTTGCTATCTCAATATCTCTTTAGGAATTAAAGGACATGTTGACTAATAATGCAAAATAGAGTTGTTTATTGAGGAGTCATAACCAACATTTCAGTTCCCTAAAAGATCTTTATCAGGAATGTGAGATTTTAATTAGATTTTATATTTCTTTAACCCATGTCTGGTTGTGCAAGATACTTAATGTAGCTTGAAGATTATTCCTGAAAGGAATAACAATGATACATTTAGGAATTTCTACCAGTCTATGGTTTATCCAAACAATCAGCCTAGCAACTACGATTGTCTTTACTGACAGACAACAAAATGTATCACTGTGGAAAGGAAGTTAAGTATCATCAATATTGACTACTAATCACTCATGCACATGGCACAAGAAAGCCACCATAAAACTCACAGCACTCCTATCACCATGGCACCTATCTAAACCATCAACAACATGACCACTTCCTACAGCAGCTACCATCACAACCATTCCAACTGCAATACTGTAGTGAGCCCACTGTATGATACTCATACAGATCACACAGCCATTACCACCAATATACCGCAACATGACATCATCAACATTGTCAGAAAACCTATTACATTGTCATTGTGCAACCTGGAATCCAATTATATGTTAACATATTCCAGCCCCGCGTGAGTATGCTGTGAAGGTGCTTCCTGGTGATGGAGACTGGTTCGATTTCATGCAAATGAAGATACTAAGGGGTCAATTCTATAAGTTCAATGGGGATTTCCGGCTCAAAACGGCCTAAACGGCTGCTTTGTACTGTATAGAATTTACCTCGAAATGTATATGTCAATTTTGATATCATTTTATTCCCATCTAATTTTCTTCCAACTAATATATAAAGGGAGAGATCTATTCATACCCAGAAGCACATGTTTATATCTGTCCCTTTTTGTTAAATTAATAACCGTGGTACATAAGATTCTCTCTTATTTATAGATACAACACATTAAATGTTTATCAGAGTAATTCAACTTGATTAGAATGAAAACCAAACAGATTTGTTTTTCAACACTTCATATTCTTAATTGTTGTCCAGAATTCACGAAAAAGTATCAATCTCAATTGTCAACAGTAATCCTAACTTTAATATCATTTTAGGTATAATGAGAATGGCAGTTAAGTATTGGTTCTCATAACACAAAATAATGAAAACAATAAATAATTCATATATTGCTACTATAAACCTAGTTAATATCTGTCTAAACATTAATTGTACTGCCATGCAATAATAAACAGCTAGATACTCAAGATAATATTTATTTAACTAATTAGTTATTTTGTTTCACTTTTCCTCTTCCACGAAGTATTTTTCCTTCACTCCAGTGGCGACCACAGCAAAGAATAATTCGGGAAGGAAGGTTCTAACATAGATAGCTGCTTTTGGAATGGGATTTGCCATAAACACCTCTTGTTTCTTTCTGCTTACGGCACGAAGAACTTCCTCTGCTACTTCCACTGGGTGCACCCCATAGGATAGCTTTCTGAAAAAGACTTTCAAAGAAAATTCACATTTAACATCTACTTCTGTATTTAAAACAGCCGCCTATGCCAGGATGCATAAATGTGACATTCCATCCATAATGACACAGCCTTGGGACAGCACCAATTTGCAGCTATAGGTATCTGTGTGCCTTTGCTATAACATTTGGAGATTTTCAATCTATCTGCTGTGTACTGTAGCACTGTCTGCGGGAAGATTGAACTGCCTGTTTTTGATATTATTGATATTTTACCTTGTTTGTTTAGCTTCTATGGAAGTAATAAGGAGACCCTGGTTTTATGGGCTCTATACAGGTACCTTCAGAATAACAAATGGCAGGAAAACACAGAAATTGGGGTTTTAAGAGAGTGTGACAAATATCCAAAAAGAGAAATGTTCCCTCTGCCAGTCTTCCTGACTCTGCCTCATCTGCCTTAGATCTCGGACTCTACATCTGTGCTAAACTCAGGGAATCTTAGTAAATGTCCAGAAGAGGAGAGAGGACCCTGGAAAGCTTGTCTTATACTATCAATTGTTAGTCCAAATAAAAAAGTTATCACCCAATGTCTATTTTTTTTTTTTTTAGAAATCTGCAAGCAAGTGAGCTAGATACACACTACTGACTATCACACTACTGACTATCACACTACTGACTATCACACTACTGACTATCACACTACTGACTATCACACTACTGAAGACTATCACACTACTGACTATCACACTACTGACTATCACACTACTGACTATCACACTACTGACTATCACACTACTGAAGACTATCACACTACTGACTATCACACTACTGACTATCACACTACTGAAGAAACACACTACTGACTATCACACTACTGACTATCACACTACTGAAGACTATCACACTACTGAAGACTATCACACTACATCCACCACCAGTTTAAGTTCTTTCAAATCTAAGGCTGTCTCACATTTTAATCTGGTCTGTAACTGTTACATACGCCTATAATATACATCTTCTCTAACTGTGCACTCAATGTATTGTATATAATGTATACCCTGCTCATTTATGTAACTGTATTTGTAACCATGTATTATTTGTTTTACTCTGTGCCCAGGACATACTTGAAAACGAGAGGTAACTCTCACTGTATTACTTCCTGGTAAAACATTTTATAAATAAATAAAATAAATACTACTGTATGTAAATTAGGAAGTTTCAAAATTGTGTATTTTGTACATAATCCAAAATGTTGGAATTCCAACTCACATGCAGATTGGGAAAAAAAATCTAACGTGCGTTCCAATGAACGCGTGTTACAGCCGTGTAACGCGTGTGCATTATCTTAACGTAACACCCATGTGCATGCTCAAATTCAAATAAATACACGGTACATAGGCAAGTTTATTAGCCATTTTATATTTTTTATATGAATTAAAAAATTATTTCAGCTATGTTAATTACTGGAAAAATTCACATGTGAGCCGGTGCATCTATTATACCTAAGGATATATTAGATAAGTGTTTTTATAAGTGTAACTTTGATCATTCTTCATGAGCAATATATTATCTAATAATTTATTACTCCTGGTAATGGCCATATCATAACGTTTTTTCCCTGCGCTAACCTTAATGGAGTTTAGCGGATCTGCGATGTTAGGCTAATGGGTCATTAGCATCTTATTTGCATATACGTTACCTATATGTTCGTATAAATGTACCGATGGGTTAT
The DNA here is from genome assembly GCF_040206685.1 of Ascaphus truei. Classification (NCBI taxonomy): domain Eukaryota; kingdom Metazoa; phylum Chordata; class Amphibia; order Anura; family Ascaphidae; genus Ascaphus; species Ascaphus truei. The sequence continues at coordinate 474,284 of NC_134504.1, read as the reverse complement.
TTAAGTGGTTAACTCAAGGTTATCGTTATTCTCTTTAGTGCATAGGCGTTGGGATTAACGCAACATTAATTTTGGTTAATTTATGTTAAATAGGATAATGGAGCTTTGTGACTCTGGGCCCTTGTGATCTTCAGCAAATCAGTCTATTTCTCTGTGCCTCAGGCAAAAACATACATTGTAAGCGCTTCAAAGGCAGAGACTTCCTAGGACTGCAAAATGATACGTAGATTGTCAACGCTATACAAGAGCATATTATTATAATTAGATTAACTTGGTACTAGTTTTGCTACAGTACACAATGAAAGATACGATGCTTGTGTATGGAACACTGTTTGTGGGTTAGAGCAGGGGGGCGCAAACTTTTTTCCCTGCGCCCCCCTGCCGGCTGTCCCCTCACTCCCGCGCCCCCCCCAACCCCAACTTACCCGCGCTCCGGCGTAATGACGTCACGTTGCCATAGCAACGTGACGTCACATGAGTGCCATGGTGACGCAGGAGGAAGCCGCCGGAGCCACGGTAAGTTAGGTTTGCAGAGGCCCTGCAGCTCCCCCGGCACTTAATTTAAGTGACTTCGGGAAGCGCGCGGGGCCTCTGTAAACCCCGCGCCCCCCGTCGGTAGTCTTGCGCCCCCCCTGGGGGTCGCGCCCCACAGTTTGCGCACCGCTGGGTTAGAGAACGTTTTGTCTGAAACAGAGTTTACATGTATGCATTCCAACGAGAATGTATCCACAGACACTAATCTATTTACTCACTCCGCTTTGAAATCGTTTGCGGCTTATGTATAAACTGTGTGTGTTTCAATAAGATTTAGTGCCTGCCCTTAGTACAGCCTGGCGCGAACACAATTTCCAGCATCTTGTGAAATGTTATCTGCCTTGAAACAAGTTTATAATTGTGGTTTATGTAGGAGTTTAACGAGCTGAGGTAAACACTGAGTTTATGACCTCAAACACAAGATTAATGCCTGTTTAGCAGAACAGAAATGTCTGAAAACAACAACTAGTGAAGATAAAATACTTTTTGTTTAAAGCATCTGGAGGTACCGACATGTTTAAAATATCTGGAGGTATTAGGGTTGCCAGGTGTCCAGTATTGAACCGGACTGTCCTGTATTTGGACACTATCCAGTAAAAAATTAGAGGTAATACCTCTTTGGACATGTATGTGTCCGGTATTACCTCTTTGGACATGTATGTGTCTGGTATTACCTCTCTGGGCGTGTATGTGTATTCCGGTATTACCTCTCTGGGCGTGTATGTGTATACCGGTATTACCTCTCAGGGCGTGTATGTGTATTCCGGTATTACCTCTCTGGGCGTGTATGTGTATACCGGTATTACCTCTCTGGGCGTGTATGTGTATACCGGTATTACCTCTCTGGGCGTGTATGTGTATACCGGTATTACCTCTCTGGGCGTGTATGTGTATACTGGTATTACCTCTCTGGGTGTGTATGTGTATACCGGTATTACCTCTCTGGACATGTATGTGTATACCGGTATTACCTCTCTGGGCGTGTATGTGTATACCGGTATTACCTCTCTGGGTGTGTATGTGTATACCGGTATTACCTCTCTGGGCGTGTATGTGTATACCGGTATTACCTCTCTGGGTGTGTATGTGTATACCGGTATTACCTCTCTGGGCATGTATGTGTATACTGGTATTACCTCTCTGGGTGTGTATACCGGTATTACCTCTCTGGGCGTGTATGTGTATACCGGTATTACCTCTCTGGGCGTGTATGTGTATACTGGTATTACCTCTCTGGGTGTGTATGTGTATACCGGTATTACCTCTCTGGGTGTGTATACCGGTATTACCTCTCTGGGCGTGTATGTGTATACCGGTATTACCTCTCTGGGCGTGTATGTGTATACTGGTATTACCTCTCTGGGCATGTATGTGTATACTGGTATTACCTCTCTGGGTGTGTATACCGGTATTACCTCTCTGGGCGTGTATGTGTATACCGGTATTACCTCTCTGGGCGTGTATGTGTATACTGGTATTACCTCTCTGGGTGTGTATGTGTATACCGGTATTACCTCTCTGGACATGTATGTGTATACCGGTATTACCTCTCTGGGCGTGTATGTGTATACCGGTATTACCTCTCTGGGTGTGTATGTGTATACCGGTATTACCTCTCTGGGCGTGTATGTGTATACCGGTATTACCTCTCTGGGCGTGTATGTGTATACCGGTATTACCTCTCTGGGTGTGTATGTGTATACCGGTATTACCTCTCTGGGCATGTATGTGTATACTGGTATTACCTCTCTGGGTGTGTATACCGGTATTACCTCTCTGGGCGTGTATGTGTATACCGGTATTACCTCTCTGGACATAATGACCTGACCGGCTTGGGGGGCCGCGGGATTTCCCAGAGCAGGGAGAGAGCAGGGCTGTTGCAAGGAGGCTGGGCAGCTTCCTCCACCCTGATTGGCTGCATTACCCAGCAGCAGCTAATCAGATGGTGATTGGAGCCTGAGGGTGGGGCCAAGGAAAAGAGGAAACCGCATGGAGCGGAGAGAGGTGTGTATGTCTCTCGAGCGTGTGTGTGTCTCGAGCACATAGATCATTTCCCCATTGTGTCCAGTATTTTTGGAGAAGCCGTCTGGCAACGCTAGGAGATAGAGGTATCGGCATGTTTAAAGTATCTGGAGGTACCGACACGTTAAAGTATCTGGAGGTACCGACATATTAAAGTATCTGGAGGTACCGACATGTTAAAGTATCTGGAGGTACCGACATGTTAAAGTATCTGGAGGTACCGACATGTTAAAGTATCTGGAGGTACCGACATGTTAAAGTATCTGGAGGTACCGACATGTTAAAGTATCTGGAGGTACCGACATATTAAAGTATCTGGAGGTACCGACATGTTAAAGTATCTGGAGGTACTGACATGTTAAAGTATCTGGAGGTACCGACATGTTAAAGTATCTGGAGGTACCGACATGTTAAAGTATCTGGAGGTACTGACATGTTAAAGTATCTGAAGGTACCGACATGTTAAAGTATCTGGAGGTACCGACATGTTAAAGTATCTGGAGGTACCGACATATTAAAGTATCTGGAGGTACCGACATGTTAAAGTATCTGGAGGTACTGACATGTTAAAGTATCTGGAGGTACCGACATGTTTAAAGTATCTGGAGGTACCGACATGTTAAAGTATCTGGAGGTACCGACATATTAAAGTATCTGGAGGTACCGACATGTTAAAGTATCTGGAGGTACCGACATGTTAAAGTATCTGGAGGTACTGACATGTTAAAGTATATGGAGGTACCGACATGTTAAAGTATCTGGAGGTACTGACATGTTAAAGTATCTGGAGGTACCGACACGTTAAAGTATCTGGAGGTACCGACATGTTAAAGTATCTGGAGGTACTGACATGTTAAAGTATCTGAAGGTACCGACATGTTAAAGTATCTGGAGGTACCGACATGTTAAAGTATCTGGAGGTACCAACATATTAAAGTATCTGGAGGTACCGACATGTTAAAGTATCTGGAGGTACTGACATGTTAAAGTATCTGGAGGTACCGACATGTTTAAAGTATCTGGAGGTACCGACATGTTAAAGTATCTGGAGGTACCGACATATTAAAGTATCTGGAGGTACCGACATGTTAAAGTATCTGGAGGTACCGACATGTTAAAGTATCTGGAGGTACTGACATGTTAAAGTATATGGAGGTACCGACATGTTAAAGTATCTGGAGGTACTGACATGTTAAAGTATCTGGAGGTACCGACACGTTAAAGCATCTGGAGGTACCGACATGTTAAAGTATCTGGAGGTACCGACATGTTAAAGTATCTGGAGGTACCGACGTGTTAAAGTATCTGGAGGTACCGACGTGTTAAAGTATCTGGTGGTATCAACGTGTTAAAGTATCTGGAGGTATCAACGTGTTAAAGTATCTTGAGGTACCGACATGTTAAAGTATCTGGAGGTACCGACATGTTAAAGTATCTTGAGATAAGAGAATCCATGAGGTAATGCTGATGGAAAAACTAACCGCCTTCCTGAAAAGAACAACAAAATCTTTCTATAAAGTCTGGGAACCATGGCTGATCCGAATAGCACAATAAAACAGACCCACACCTAACTTGAATTAGGTGAGACATGAGATCTACCCCCACACAGTAAGCTGAGGAGATCGAGCCCACACCTCCCCCCCCAAAATCCCCATCCACCCACCTCTCCCACCCTCTTTCTTTTTCTCTTTCCTCCTTCTCGCCTGCCCGCTCGACCCAGGACTACGGGCCGAAGGCAAGACGAGGCTATCCATATGGGAAAAATAATAGAAAACTCTGTATTAGGCAAAGATATACCTGAAAACCTGTAAAGCCGTATGTTGTACAAATGCCTAATAATTTTTTTTGAAACAAAGTATCTGGAGATACCGACATGTTAAATATCTAGAGGAACCGACATGTTAAAGTATCTGGAGGTACCGACATGTTAAAGTATCTGGAGGTACCGACATGTTAAAGTATCTGGAGATTCTGACATGTTAAAAAAATCTGGAGGTACCGACATGTTAAAGTATCTGGAGGTACCGACGTGTTAAAGTATCTGGAGGTACTGACATGTTAAAGTATCTGGAGGTACCGACATGTTTAAAGTATCTGGAGGTACCGACATGTTAAAGTGTCTGGAGGTACTGACATGTTAAAGTATCTGGAGGTACCGACATGTTTAAAGTATCTGGAGGTACCGACATGTTAAAGTATCTGGAGGTACCGACATGTTAAAGTATCTGGAGGTACCGACGTGTTAAAGTATCTGGAGGTACTGACATGTTAAAGTATCTGGAGGTACCGACATGTTTAAAGTATCTGGAGGTACCGACATGTTAAAGTATCTGGAGGTACCGACATGTTAAAGTATCTGGAGGTACCGACATGTTAAAGTATCTGGAGGTACTGACATGTTAAAGTATCTGAAGGTACCGACATGTTAAAGTATCTGGAGGTACCGACATGTTAAAGTATCTGGAGGTACCGACATATTAAAGTATCTGGAGGTACCGACATGTTAAAGTATCTGGAGGTACTGACATGTTAAAGTATCTGGAGGTACCGACATGTTTAAAGTATCTGGAGGTACCGACATGTTAAAGTATCTGGAGGTACCGACATGTTAAAGTATCTGGAGGTACTGACATGTTAAAGTATCTGGAGGTACCGACATGTTTAAAGTATCTGGAGGTACCGACATGTTAAAGTATCTGGAGGTACCGACATGTTAAAGTATCTGGAGGTACCGACATGTTAAAGTATCTGGAGGTACCGACGTGTTAAAGTATCTGGAGGTACTGACGTGTTAAAGTATCTGGAGGTACCGACATGTTAAAGTATCTGGAGGTACCGACGTGTTAAAGTATCTGGAGGTACTGACGTGTTAAAGTATCTGGAGGTACTGACGTGTTAAAGTATCTGGAGGTATCGACGTGTTAAAGTATCTGGAGGTACTGACATGTTAAAGTATCTGGAGGTACCGACGTGTTAAAGTATCTGGAGGTACTGACATGTTAAAGTGTCTGGAGGTACTGACATGTTAAAGTATCTGGAGGTACCGACATGTTTAAAGTATCTGGAGGTACCGACATGTTTAAAGTATCTGGAGGTACCGACATGTTAAAGTGTCTGGAGGTACTGACATGTTAAAGTATCTGGAGGTACCGACATGTTTAAAGTATCTGGAGGTACTGACATGTTAAAGTATCTGGAGGTACCGACGTGTTAAAGTATCTGGAGGTACTGACATGTTAAAGTATCTGGAGGTACCGACATGTTTAAAGTATCTGAAGGTACCGACATGTTAAAGTGTCTGGAGGTACTGACATGTTAAAGTATCTGGAGGTACTGACATGTTAAAGTATCTGGAGGTACCGACATGTTAAAGTGTCTGGAGGTACCGACATGTTAAAGTATCTGGAGGTACCGACATGTTAAAGTATCTGGAGGTACTGACATGTTAAAGTATCTGGAGGTACCGACATGTTTAAAGTATCTGGAGGTATCGACATGTTAAAGTGTCTGGAGGTACCGACGTGTTAAAGTATCTGGAGGTACTGACATGTCAAAGTATCTGGAGGTACTGACATGTTAAAGTATCTGGAGGTACTGACATGTTAAAATATCTGGAGGTACAGACATGTTAAAGTATCTGGAGGTACCGACATGTTAAATATCTGGAGGTACTGACGTGTTAAAGTATCTGGAGGTACCGACATGTTAAAGTATCTGGAGGTACCGACATGTTAAAGTATCTGGAGGTACTGACATGTTAAAGTATCTGGAGGTACCGACATGTTAAAGTATATGGAGGTACTGACATGTTTAAAGTATCTGGAGGTACCGACATGTTAAAGCATCTGGAGGTACCGACATGTTAAAGCATCTGGAGGTACCGACATGTTAAAGTATCTGGAGGTACTGACATGTTAAAGTATCTGGAGGTACCGACATGTTAAAGTATCTGGAGGTACCGACATGTTTAAAGTATCTGGAGGTACTGACATGTTAAAGTATCTGGAGGTACTGACATGTTAAAGTATCTGGAGGTACCGACATGTTAAAGTATCTGGAGGTACCGACATGTTTAAAGTATCTGGAGGTACCGACATGTTATAGTATCTGGAGGTACTGACGTGTTAAAATATCTGGAGGTACCGACATGTTAAAATATCTGGAGGTGTTAAAGTATCTGGAGGTACTGACATGTTAAAGTATCTGGAGGTACCGACATGTTAAATATCTGGAGGTACCGACGTCTTAAAGTATCTGGAGGTACCGACATGTTAAATATCTGGAGGTACCGACGTGTTAAAATATGTTGAAGATATTGAAAAAACTGAAATAAAAAACTAGAGATGCACCAAATGCACATTTCCACCAAATGAAATCTCAGATTGTCTTAATTAAAAAGCTGCGACATTCTTCAGCATACATAATAATAAGTACATGAAATTCATTATTTGATGTCATAATTCATTATGGCCAAAATGACTAGGATAATTATAATATCCATGAGTGTAGCAACAAACGATTGGGGCTAATTCCTTTCACCAACGGGTTTCAAACAGGATTTCCAAGGGTGGGATTGATAATGGCATATATTTTATTTTTCAAGAAACAATCTGGATTTCGTATATTTTTAATATATTGATTGAAAAAGGTTATTACATTTTCTTTCAAATTAAATAAAATACAATATGTAAAGATGTTTGATTATTTTATTTTTAAAAGCCATATTTCCACTCATGTTAGATGCACCATATACTAGGTAGGCTGTGTTTCCATGAAGTTATAATTCGGTCTTAATGGTTCTGCAGTATTTAAAGGATTGAAAACCACTACCTTATGCAACTCAAAATTTAAAAATGGGAATTATGACCCAATTGTTCATAAAACTGACCAAACTGAGCCTAAAGTGAACTTGATTAAGTTCAGAAAATTATATTATTCTCTCACCTATCAAACTGTATCTGCTCTGCCATCTCTTATCCAGTCGCTCATTAATTAACTAATGCTTATTAAATGCTAGGCCACCCTACCCTTATTTTTTTCCTTATTTATGCTAAATTATTTTTTACAGGAAGTATTTAAAATTGTAGTTTTCATCCATTTCCTTTTCTTACCGGCTAAAGATATTGGGAAATCATCCAGAGGCGGTTTTAGAGAAATTATTTTTTGCCGCCATCCTAAGAACAACTGATCCTTTAAAGATATTAATATTAGCGCGAAATAAGCAAACCATCAAATACATTTATTCTTACATTTCCAAATAGATGCCTCCCAGTTTCCAGGCTGTGGTTGAACGTGGTAAGACCGGATAAATGTAGGACTCACAGTGCTAACGAAAACATCAAACTCCTCCACCTCTGCACGGAGGCAGTCAAAAAATCCCTGAGCTGCATGTTTGGAAGCTGCATCTGTATAGGAAAAAGGAAAACATAAAGGGCCATAATTACTAAGCAAGAGCTGCTACTTTATAAGACAAACGTCACGCTGGAAGACTCCTTATATTCCATTCATGCCAGTGTTCTGCAAGGAGTCTTCCAGATACGGACAGTGTCATATGGAAGAAGACAGAACTGCTTAGGAAATATGGTCCAAAGGGTCCTAAGAAGTGTTACCTTATAAGGCGCCTTCCATGCTGGGAGACACTATACGGCCTCATTTAAGTGAATGTAACATAAAGGGCTATATTTACTAAGCCGCAATACCCCATAAGACACCTTCCATGCTGCGAGACACCTTACAATCCATTAAATTGGATGGGCTGTAAAGGGCATATTTGTTCAGTTGTGCTAGAAAGTGTCTTTTGGAGCTGCCCAAAATATGTATGAATCAATACAACAAAAGCTGTGCTTGGATATACTGTAAAGTAAGGAACTTTTTTAATAAAGTAAATAGATTTTTAAGCACCTAAACCTGGCAGCGTTTTTGAATCCAGGAAAAAGGTGTAATGCGAGTAATAGATCCCATTATAATACTGTATGTGAGTAACTTAAGCCTAACGCATCCTACTGCCTAAATAACTGGTACCAAACTAGAACAAAACACTGTGACATATTAATGCAAAATTTGCATCAGTTTACAGTAGTTCCACAATTGACTCAATTCATACACCTCCAATACTGAAAGTAATTCTGAATACTGAATATATCAGGTTTGGCTGAGGTATTTAGATGGTTATTAAGTCATATAACTATGGTTTCCCATCTCACTTGGTGAAACAATTTTAGTGTACCTGTGCATGCACAAATAATTTCTTGGTGAGGTGGGGGTGAGGTGGGGGTATATTTTATATGTATTGGGGAGGTGGGGGTATATTTTATATGTATTGGTGAGGTGGGGGTATATTTTATATGTATTGGGGGAGGTGGGGGTAAATCTATATGTATTGGGGTGGTGGGGTATATTTTATATGTATTGGGGAGGTGGGGGTATATTTTATATGTATTGGGGAGGTGGGGGTATATTTTATATGTATTGGTGAGGTGGGGGTATATTTTATATGTATTGGGGAGGTGGGGTATATTTTATATGTATTGGTGAGGTGGAGGTATATTTTATATGTATTGGGGAGGTGGGGTATATTTTATATGTATTGGGGAGGTGGGGGTATATTTTATATGTATTGGTGAGGTGGGGTATATTTTATATGTATTGGGGAGGTGGGGGTATATTTTATATGTATTGGGGAGGTGGGGGTATATTTTATATGTATTGGGGAGGTGAGGGTATATTTTATATGTATTGGGGGGGGGGAAGGGCAATCTTTTACCATTATGTCCAGTATTTTTGGGCAAACCACCTGGCAACCCTAGCTGCTGCACCCCCTACAGAGATAAGTATCTCGGGAAGCAGGGGTCCCCGGAGCTGAAATGAATGAGGTTCAGCTCTAGAGACCCCCTGCTTCAATTTAATTTTATGAATCTGGGCCAGAGGTTTTAGTAATTTGATGCTAATTTCAGAACTGCCACTAGATGGCGGTGTAGAACAGTAATTTTCCTTTGGTTGACAATAAGCTATTACTTAACGCTGCAGTTCAAGCTAACGCTTTAAAAAACTGTATTCATTTTATTACCATTTAATATGTGTTCAATACAACCTGCACACTGACAAGTGATTAGCTAAGTTGCAGATCGATCCGTTCTCCTGTAATTGATCGCTTTGCACAGGGTTATTTAATTCAGTTATTGCTGCAAAACAGTACCCCCGATGCAAGGTTCTGTGTGACCAGGCCGCGACTAGATACAATTGATGCACTGCTAGAGAGAGGGCAGCGCACAAGAGCCAGAGCCTGTCGCAGAAGAAGAAGGGGGTGTGACTTTGTAAATGTTTTCTATAGAAACAAAAATGCTTGCTACATTAGAATACATGAAAAATGTATTTTAAAAAAATGCTTCAAGTATTTTTTCATAGTACAGAACTGATTTATTTGAAGAAAAAAAAACACACATGTAGGTTATTGCTCGAACTGCAGCTTTAAATGAACATCTACTGTACTTCAGTGTTCTTAAACCAGGGTTGTATGTAAAATATATATATATAACTTAACTAAGTGTGGTGAAACCTATCCTAAGCTTCATTTTTGCAAAGCCAGTATAACTGATGAGACACATTAAGGTCGAAACGGCTGTCTGTGGGGGGGTTTAGTGCGTCTGCAAGGGACCAAGCTTTATGTATCAGGTGTAAAGTATCAGCAGTTATACTCCTATGCTTCGTTAAGGTGTGTTTTAAGGTGGGTCTAAAAGGTGGATAGAGCGGGTTCTAGTTGGATATTGAGGGGAAGGGCATTCCAGAGGTGTGGGGCAGTCAGTGAGCAAGGTTGGACCCGCCCGGTCGCGTGCACTATGGGCAGCTGCGACTGACTTCCGGTACTTGTTTTGGCGCCGTGCGCTTTCGCAGTCACCGTCACTGCAACTATAAGCTCGGCCGAAGGCTGCACTGACAAGGGATAAAACTGTCCTGATGTGTTGTGGAAAAACTGCTGTTCTGAATAAAGACCGTGAGAAGTTCCTGGCGCCCTGTTCTTCTTATTCACTCCTAACAGCCTTGGCCTGAACCCATGAAGAAAGCACCCTGAAAAGAAAAAGGTAACCCACTGAGCTAACACTTCACCTGGAACAAGTCTAAGGCCAAGTCCCCTGTGCCGCTGACCGCGCTCATGCTTGGAGAGCGGTGACATCACCAACTCTCCAAACATGAGTGACGGGTGTCCGCGCTATTTCGCAAGCGCGCGTGGGGGGGCCTTGCAGGAAAGCTGAGCGTGGTTCAAAAACAGATTTTTTTGTTTATGCAAGCGCCAAGCGTGGGTGAGCGTCCGTGCCTGCGCACAAGCGCTCCGCGTGAGCGGGGACTTCCAAATTTAAATAGCGAGCATTTACTTCGTCAAGCACCGCACGGTCAGCGCGGTCAGTGGCACAGGGGACTCAGCCTAAACCCTGTCAGGGAGAATCAGAGACTTTGAGAGAAAGAGAGAATTTATGCATACCCTATCTCTGGCTGCCATGCGGGATAGGGGTGTTATATATACAAGCAAAGGAATGGAAGCAGGCACACGGTCTTTCTAAAGGTGCAGTTTATTGTGCCACCAAAGGTCCAACGTTTCGGCAAATAGATTGCCTTTATCAAGGAGAGGGCTACCTATAAAGGCAATCTATTTGCCGAAACGTTGGACCTTTGGTGGCACAATAAACTGCACCTATAGAAAGACCGTGTGCCTGCTTCCATTCCAAGACCTCTGGGATGTCTGGACCTCCCTGGATACAGCGCACCGGCAGATAAGTACCCCCCTCCAGCACCTACCAGCGGTGTGCATGTGCTTCTACATATGTGTTATATATACAAGACATTGCATGCACAGTTAAAGATAATATATATTATAGGCGCATGTAACAGTTACAGACCAGATTAAAATGTGAGACAGCTTTAGTTTTGAAAGAACTTAGACTAGTGGTGGCTGTGAGAGTCTCTGGTAGATTGTTCCAGTTGTGGGGTGCATGGTAAGAGAAGGGGAAATGGCTGCATACTTTGTTGAACCTTGAGACTATTAGAGAGGGTTGGGGTTCCTTACACTGCATCTGTTCTCAGACGCGCTATTAGAGAGGGTTGGGGTTCCTAACAATGCATCTGATCTCAGACGCGCTATTAGAGAGGGTTAGGGTTCCTTACAATGCATCTGATCTCAGACGCGCTATTAGAGAGGGTTGGGGTTCCTTACACTGCATCTGATCTCAGACGCGCTATTAGAGAGGGTTGGGGTTCCTTACAATGCATCTGATCTCAGACGTGCTATTAGAGAGGGTTAGGGTTCCTTACAATGCATCTGATCTCAGACGCGCTATTAGAGAGGGTTGGGGTTCCTTATACTGCATCTGATCTCAGACGCGCTATTAGAGAGGGTTGGGGTTCCTAACAATGCATCTGATCTCAGACGCGCTATTAGAGAGGGTCGGGGTTCCTTACAATGCATCTGATCTCAGACGCGCTATTAGAGAGGGTTAGGGTTCCTTACAATGCATCTGATCTCAGACGCGCTATTAGAGAGGGTTGGGGTTCCTTACACTGTATCTGATCTCAGACGCGCTATTAGAGAGGGTTGGGGTTCCTTACAATGCATCTGATCTCAGACGTGCTATTAGAGATGGTTAGGGTTCCTTACAATGCATCTGATCTGAGACGCGCTATTAGAGAGGGTTAGGGTTCCTTACAATGCATCTGATCTCAGATGCTATTAGAGAGGGTTGGGGTTCCTTACAATGCATCTGATCTCAGACACGCTATTAGAGAGGGTTGGGGTTCCTTACAATGCATCTGATCTCAGACACGCTATTAGAGAGGGTTGGGGTTCCTTACACTGCATCTGATCTCAGAGTTGCTATTAGAGAGGGTTGGGGTTCCTTACAATGCATCTGATCTCAAACGCGCTATTAGAGAGGGTTGGGGTTCCTTACAATGCATCTGATCTCAGACGCGCTATTAGAGAGGGTTGGGGTTCCTTACACTGCATCTGATCTCAGACGCGCTATTAGAGAGGGTTGGGGTTCCTTACAATGCATCTGATCTCAGACATGCTATTAGAGAGGGTTAGGGTTCCTTAAAATGCATCTGATCTCAGACGCGCTATTAGAGAGGGTTGGGGTTCCTTACAATGCATCTGATCTGAGACGCGCTATTAGAGAGGGTTAGGGTTCCTTACAATGCATCTGATCTCAGATGCTATTAGAGAGGGTTGGGGTTCCTTACAATGCATCTGATCTCAGACACGCTATTAGAGAGGGTTGGGGTTCCTTACAATGCATCTGATCTCAGACACGCTATTAGAGAGGGTTGGGGTTCCTTACACTGCATCTGATCTCAGAGTTGCTATTAGAGAGGGTTGGGGTTCCTTACAATGCATCTGATCTCAGACGCGCTATTAGAGAGGGTTGGGGTTCCTTACACTGCATCTGATCTCAGACGCGCTATTAGAGAGGGTTGGGGTTCCTTACAATGCATCTGATCTCAGACATGCTATTAGAGAGGGTTGGGGTTCCTTACAATGCATCTGATCTCAGACATGCTATTAGAGAGGGTTGGGGTTCCTTACAATGCATCTGATCTCAGACGCGCTATTAGAGGGTGTTTGTGTTCTGCTGAATTTCACAATATAATTATGAGTTCCTTAACAAAAAATAAAAATAAAAAAAGTTTAAAACCCCTGATCTAATTACATTTATAACACAGTACAATTCTAAAGCTCAGCCTGTGGGTTGATGTTGATACAAACTGGCGAGCTGGCATTTCAAATGAAAATGAGCCACTCCTAAGCTGACATTGTCCCACTGACACGGTTTCTGTTACACTGTAGTAACATGTATATAATGTTGGCATTCTGTGTGTTATGAAAAAGAGAGACTAGGGGGGCGCAAAACAGATAGGAGTGCAAAGTTAGATATAGCACTAACACATAAATAGTGATCAATAATCCCAGTGAAATGGATACATATAGTTTATAATATAGTATAATATTGTACTCACACGGCCATGTGTGGTACTGAGTCCAGGAAATGGTTATCTTTATCTGTGGTGTTTCTTTTCTGCAGCTGTCAGCTTTTGTTTCCTTTTCCGATTTGATAACAGTACAGCATCCCAAGTATTGTCTCCATTACTCGTGCCATTTGCAAATGAGAGCAAACAACACGCAGGTACACATACAAAGGTGTCATTTTATTCAAGTTTAAAAAGTGAGTAACAATGAAGTCACATTTAGGTGACCGCCTCCGGCGAACGCTGCCAACTTCCGCACTTCGATGCAGTGCTCTCCTGGTCCCGCGTCCGGTGATTGGGACTGCAATCAAGACGCTTAGGCAAGCTACGGTAGCCGTGTGCAGTCAAAAACACCCAGGTCCATGCAAGGACCTCCGCCTGGATCTTTTTGACCGAAGTGCGGAAGTCGGCTTATTGATTGTTGATCACTATTTATGTGTTAGTGCTATATCTAACTTTGCACTCCTATCTGTTTTGCGCCCCCCTAGTCTCTCTTTTCATATTCTACTGCGAGGATCGTGGTAAGAGCCTCACTGGGTTGAGCAGCAATTATACACTTTGGGGCCAGTAATACACGTTGGTTTTCCATCCTTTGTTTCTTATTATTGATTGTATCACTAAGAGGGAGCGCCGCAATTTGCCTATACCATATTCTGTGTGGGTTGCATGGCAGATGCTTATCCTATATTTATACTCTATGCAATCACACACCCTTTGCCAGCAACTGGAGCTCTAAATACAAGTCCCAACAACTTCATAAATTAATGTGGTTATAAAAGAAATGGGAATTACTTCATCTAGATCCCCAGGTGAGCAAAGATGCAGGCTACTCCCCTGTTGCAGCATTGAGAAGCCAAAATATTCTAGTCTAAGAAAATAGGCAATGTTTTATACCCAATAATTGTTAGTCTATCACTTACGGCTGTTACCGAAATATTGTAAATGTGGTGATTAAACACAGACAATATGAAATGTTGTATCAAGGCAAATTTCATGCAAAATTGACACAAGTTGCTTCATTTTCCTCTTGCGTCAATATATCAAGGTCTTTACTACAAGTGTGCGCCATGTGTCAGTGTGGGATTTAGGGAGAGTTAATAGGAGAAGTTAGGGAGAAATTACGTGACGCAGAGATAATAACGAGATGTATTAAAGCTGCAGACCAAGCAATATCCTACATGCAGGGCCAGCCCATCCTTTAGGCAAACCTAGGCAGTAGGCTAGGGTGCAAAGGTCTTATGGGCGCATTAATAAGGCAGCAAAATTTGGGGCGGCAAAAATGTCCGCCCCATTTGCCGTGCTCTTGGGCCTATCGGACCTAATGGGAAAGACTTACTTACCTGTGCCGGCCGTCTCCGTTCTGCAGCCCTGCTTCTCCTTCAAAATCGAGCATCAAATGATGCCGCAGAGGTCACAAGGCGTCTTGTTGCCATGGCAACTGTGACGTTGCGGCGTCATTTGATGCTCGATTCTGAAGGAGATACAGGGTGGCAGGCACAGGCGGCAGACACAGCCTAAGGGCGCCACTGGTTATTTAATTTTTGGGGTGCACATTTAACGTTTCGCCCAGGGCACATGAAACCCTCGCGCTGGCCCTGCCTACATGTGTGTTTTTGTAAAAAAAAATCAGTTCTGTCAGAGCGTGAGCTCCTTATTCCAGCACTTCTCTTTCTCCTTCCTGCATCTTCCTGTACCCTTGAAGAATATTTACTCCAAACTACTCAAATTCAGGTCCTTTAATCTTTCAAATGTTTTCAGATGCAGAACATGCACCATTTTAGTAGCAGTTCTGTGCTCAACCCTGGGTGTGAAATAACATTCTGTCACCCGTTAGTGGCAGCTAATGATGGTCATTTTCAGGATAAGCTGCTCTGTTACCTTCCAGCTTTATCCTGTCAATAAACCTGCCCAAGGAGGGGTCAAAGTTCACATTAAGGGGCCTATGCACCAAGCTCCGGGGAAAAAAAATTTGCATTCCTGTATTTAAAAAAAAACCACGGCCTACATTTCAAGTAATACACCTCCCCCCCAACCCCACCAAACACATACAGTACAGTAATGTGCAAAATAAGTATTATCCAGATATGGATAATAGATTATTTGCCCATTATTAAACACAGCATTAGCCAGCCAGCATAAATAAAGTAAATAAAAACCTCTCTACTTACCCCTGCCAACATGAAGGGCGTCCTCGTCAGCATACTGCATGGCCATGTCCTCCGATGCCAGCAACAATACATAAATGGGAGAAGGAGCGGCTCAGTGATTAAAGACACTGACTGGAACTGAGTTTGAAGCAGGGGAACCTGGTTCAAATTGCCGGTATCGGCTCCTTGTGACCTTGGTCAAGTCACTTTATCTCCCTGTGCCTCAGGCACCAAAAAATAGATTGTAAGCTCTATGAGGCAGGGACCTGTGCCTGCACAATGTCTCTGTAAAGCCCTAAGTAAAAACTAGCAGCGCTATACAAGAGCATGTTATTATAAAAAAAATAACAATCTTATGGCCCCTAACCCCTTAATCACGTAATTAAGGGGTTAACCCACCCTCCCCCACTACCCACCCGGGAGGACTAATCACCCACCGGACCCACCCTGTACAATTAAGTGGCATAGTAGTACATCATACCCATATAATATGGGCATGATAAGCTACTATAGCTATCAATGGTCACCCTAATACAAAAGCATGAATGTCCAAAATACACAATAATAAAACCGATACTACAAGCACATAAACCCCCACATACAAAAATTAAAAGCACTAGCCAACCAAGCAATTAAATAAAACCACTAACCAAGCAATTAAATAAATAAAACCACTAACACATCAATTAAATAAAACCACTAACAAATCCATTAAATAAATCACACCACTAGCCCCAAAATAAATGTAATAGCTAAAAGCTCTAACCAACACAACAATTAATTAATACAATTACTAGAAAACACCAATTTACACCATTAGCCAACAAAATACATCATTAAATAAAAACGCAAAACAATCTGAAAATAAAAAAACATTCAAGCCATCACAATTCAAAACAATTTAATCTAAACAATAAAAATAAATAGAAAATATTACAGTCAAAAGAAGAAATGCATTTGCCAAAAAATGCATTGGCTATTACTGTATTCATCTATACCCTAAACAGGCACAGATTAATACATTAGCAGTCAATGGGCAATAAAAACATAAAAAAATTAAAACCCAATCGAAAATCCTGTAAAAATAAAAGTACATACATTCAATATTTATTTCACCTTTAGAAGCATTGGTCCTCCAAATCCCGGGGAATCAGGAAGCTCTCGTCCGGTGACGTCACGAAACACAATCCAACGCCATCCACGGTGAAGATCAGGAACAGGTTACCAAAATCTTCTCTTTAATCTTTTCATCGTCTTCTTCTTCTTTCATCTGTGATTATTTCTTTAATGTCTTTATCTTTTTTCTTCATCTATTAATGCAATAACCCCATGTTAAATCCACGATCTTGACCCGTCGGCTTCTTCAACTCAAATGAGCCGTCACGGACATGGTGATTGAGCGTAATCTTAGACAGGCAGGATATCGCAACAGTCTAGCAGCAGTTTAGTACTCTGTGCGGTCTCAATGAGTTTCCTGCGCGTGCATGTCGCTAGCCGACGCGCGCGTTTCGCGTAATGACGCTTCAAGGCACTTTTAAGGGGAGTGTTCTATCGGAGCTGTTAAGGTTAAGGCTACGCTTATAGTGCCGGCGACGTGACGGCGATGGTGACTGTCAGTGATCACTTTCATCACTTTCAGATGACCAAGCCGTCGCTCCGATGCATCGCGCTTAATATAAGCACACGTGACGGCAGCAATGCATTTGTTTTCATGCGACGTAGCATCGCTGTCGCTTGCACTATAAGCGCAGCCTTATATAGCCGCATCGCTAAGTCCCTGCTGTTATAGTTAACCCTTTCTGTACCTCCTCCAAACGTGTAAGGCATGTTTCGGTTAGAAGAACTCTGTAAAGACAGCTGGACGGAGATACAGACTGGAATCCCTGGCAGTATGTGGCAATGTGACTGATAGTTCTATTAGTACACATAGTTCACTCTGCAACTGCTGTGGGAGATGTTAAAGCATAATATGGTGATAGGGGGATATGGATTCACCACTTACCCAGTACAAGGCAGGATTAATTTTTAATAAAGAATTTTCTTTATGATTGTGTTGTCCACATTAGGGGCAAATAAGACATGAAGGTATAATGGTGGTTCCCCTTTATCCAAATCCTTTCTTAACTTTGACGTTTTTACAGGCTTTGCACCTTTGACACTGGAATGATCCTGTTGGTTTAACTGGTAGCCCCATTGGTTTGGAAGGATCACTTAGGTGGCTTCGCACCAGAGTGACTTGTAAATTCCGAGCACGCCTACTCACCATTGATGGGTAGGAGTGTATAACTTCTTTGATGTCAGTGTTGGCCTGTAAAATGTGCCAGTGCTTTTGTACAATACTCTGTGCTTGCCTCCACTGCTTTTTATAGGTCCCAGTGAATCTGACCACTTTCTGTTCGGGGTTGTTAATTTTCTCCTTTAACAGTTCTGCGCGTGGCAGGTATGTTGCTCTTTTGTAGGCATTCTTTACAGCCTTGTGGCTATAACCTCTCTCAAGAGAGCGAGTTTTCATTAGAACAGCCTGTCTCTCAAATTCTTCTGGGTTTCTTTTCAAACGTAGGAATTGCCCCACTGGTATCCCATTTACCTGAGCCCTTGAGTGATGGGTATTGGCCTGTAGAAGACTGTTTGTTGCTTTCGCATTTCGAAAGATAGTTGTATCTAGTGTGCCATTAATGCCCATTGATATTTTAAGGTCAAGGAAACAAATAGAGTTGATGTTATACTCTAGTGTAAGGCGTAGGTTCAAGTTATTAGTATTCAGATATATTGATGAATGTCTTAAGTGTCCCTACTGGACCATGCCATAGGATGAGTACATCATCGATAAAGCAGACCCACATGTCAATGCATGTGCTGTACAGTTCTAGGTCTTCAGAAAAAACTACTTCAGCCTCCCACCACCCCAAATATAGGTTCGCATATTGCCCATGTCGGTCCCCTGTATTACGGGTTCGCATATTGCCCATGTCGGTCCCCTGTATTACGGGTTCGCATATTGCCCATGGCGGTTCCCTGTATTTGGTGGTACAGCATGTTGTTAAACGAAAAGTAGTTTTTGTTTAGTACGAACTGCCAGCGGGTTCTTACAAATAGATTGTGGGCTTTGTGCCACTGTCCTCTAGTGTTCAAGAAATAAGAGGTTGCATCAAAGGCCCGTAATATAGTGGGCGTGCGCGCCTGGGCGAACGCGCGTGCACGTGCCACACACTTTTTGTGTGTACGGGTCCGTGCTGCTGTGAGCGACAGTCTTGGAAGGTACTGTGTGTTTGTGTTTGTGTGTGTGTGTGTGTGTATATATATGTGTGTGTGTATGTTTGTGTATAGATTGTGCGAGTTAAAAATGTATTAAATAATATTTTTAAAATAAAAAAAGACGTACAGTATAAATAAAAATTATTTTTACTGTGCAACGTTGATAAATATACAGTATATACACACACATACATACATACATACATACATACACACTCACATACACACTCACATACACACTCACATACACACATACATACATACATACACACTCACATACACACATACATACATACATACACACTCACATACA
>NC_134504.1:127500-150000 GCF_040206685.1 Ascaphus truei | reverse complement strand
TTATAACCCTTCACAGATTGATGGACAGCAACAATTGCTTCTCTAAGATCATTGCTGATGTCTTTCCTCCTTGGCATTGTGTTAAAACACACCTGAATGCTCCAGACCAGCAAACTGCTACAACTTTGGCTTTTATAGAGGTGGTCACACTTGCTGATGATCAATTTATCAAGGGCATTTGATTAGCAGCACCTGTCTGCTACTTAGCATCTTAATTCCTATGGAAGCAGTAAGGGTGTACTTAGTTTTTCACACATGGCCTCTCCATTTTGGCTTTATATTTGTTAAATAAATCATGACACGGTGTAATATGTCATGTGTTGTTCATCTGAGGTTGTATTTACCTAATTTTAGACCTGCTAAGGAACAGATGATTATTATGTACTGATATGTAAAACCATAGAATTCAAAGAGGGTGTACTTTCTTTTTCACACAACTGTTTGTGTGTGTGTGTATATATCACTGTTTCCCCCACCCTCTGAGAGATCCACTTTATTGCTACCGTGTGGTGCTGAGGCATACCTGTAGGTTCAGGAGAGCTGATCTGCGGTGTAGTGGAGATCAGGACAGGTTTTTGATGTAATCTGTAGTTCTTTCCTTTGGTGTTCAGCGCCTCCAGCTTCAGGGGGCTCTGGTAGTACCAGAGACAGTCCTCTCTGAAGCACATCTTCCATACACCACATGCACAGACTCAATCCAGGCTGGTGTATAATTAACAAAGGGCTTTATTCAGCAGTCACTGCATCAGATCTTTGCAGCGGTGCAAAGGTTCATTGGGTTCTCACCTCTGGATGGTGCTTCACCCTGATAGTATAGGGTCATCTTCCTTGGTCAGATGTTCTCTCAGCCCCAAGGCTGAGCACTCTCATCCCACTATGGGAGAGACTCACAGCGCTCTGCTTCCTCTTTCCTCCAGAGCAGGAACAGGACTTAACTAAATTTGCATTCCCTCCTAGTAGGATCAAGAAGGGGCGGGCTCATGGTCTATACCTATACCAGATAGGCTTACACAGGCCATGAGTCATCACCTTACTTCTGTCACTCATAAGAGGGGCATGAGGGGGGTCAAAAAGCCCACAGATTAATCCGTTACAGCCTGCAGCTAGCAGGCCTTGCATAAACGGATGGGGATAGGCAGAAAAGACATACCCTTTTACATATACACACATATACACACATATACATATGTATATATACACACATAAATATATATACATATATATATATATATATATATATATACACACACACTAATTGCTTAGTAGGACTTGTGGCACCTTTTTTTTTTATGTATGTATACCTTAAACATCAATGCAAAGAAGATATATATTACAGTTACATGTCGTGAGTCAAAAACTAGACTGCTAATTGTCTTTCAATTGGTGTGTGCGATGAGTGTGTGAATGTATTAGGTTTAATAGTGCACTGTAGTGAATCAGTTTAACCTCAAGTTTCCAGGCTAGTGAATCATTTGGAGCTGCTTACCTCAAAATCTATATTAAAAAAAAGGAGATATTGTCAGTTACAAATCATGAGTCGAAAAGGAAACTGGTACTGTAATTGTTTTACAACTGGTAAAATTTAGTAAGAAACCAGTGTAAACACTGATTCGGATTAACACGATTATGATTAAGAGTGCCGTCCAAGGAATCACTTCAAAACTAAACTTTCTTCCTCTCCAAATGCAAAAAAGTTATGATATGTTCCCAGGCAAATACTCACATCTATGTGACATGTCCACATGTACACACTCATACCCATGTCACATGTACACACTCATACCCATGTCACATGTACACACTCATACCCATGTGACGTTCTCCTGAGCCCCACGCGCCCAGCTGTTCCCCGGGAGGGGGCGGCGGGAAGGCGGCTGCTTGTGTGACGTCACAGGAGGCGAAGGAAGGAAGGAAGCCAGGCGCGAGGAATACAAAGTGCCTGTGTGATAAGGCTCCCCCGGAGACCCGGGGACATGGAGCTGGGAGACGGGGTGGTGTATCAGGAGGACCCCGGCACCTCCGCCATGATGTCTGAGCGGGTGTCCGGTCTCGCCAGCTCCATATACCGCGAGTTTGAGCGGCTGATAGGGAAGTATGACGAGGAGGCGGTGAAGGAGCTCATGCCGCTGGTGGTCGCGGTGCTGGAGAACTTGGACGCTGTGTTCGCCGAGAACCAGGAGCACGAAGTGGAGCTGGAGCTGCTGAGGGAGGACAACGAGCAGCTGATCACACAGTACGAGAGGGAGAAGGCGCTGAGGAAACACGCCGAGGAGGTGGGGAGGTTACCGGGGGATTGTTTACTAGGCCGCTTCCTGCTGTGTGCATTGAAATAAGGGGCTCTATAGCCATCCCACGGGGATTCCTTCCTCCCTCCATGGGGTCGCTCCCTCTCTCTCCATGGGGTCGCTCCCTCTCTCTCCATGGGGTCCCTCCCTCTCTCTCCATGGGGTCCCTCCCTCTCTCTCCATGGGGTCCCTCCCTCTCTCTCCATGGGGTCCCTCCCTCTCTCTCCATGGGGTCCCTCCCTCTCTCTCCATGGGGTCCCTCCCTCTCCATAGGGTCCCTTCTCTCCCCCCCTCTCTATGGGGAACCCTTCTCTCCCCCCCTCTCTATGGGGATCCCTTTCCCCACCCCCTCTCTATGGGGATCCCTTTCCCCACCCCCTCTCTATGGGGATCCCCCCTCTCTATGGGGATCCCTTCCCCCCCATCTCTCTATGGGGATCCCTTTCCCCACCCCCTTTCTATGGGGATCCCCCCTCTATGGGGATCCCTTTCCCCATCCCCTCTCTATGGGGATCCCGTTTTTCTTCCCTCCATTTGGGGGGGGGATCCCTTGGGGGTTCCCCCCCCATGATTTTTCTTTCTCTGATAAAAGGTTGCGATTCTGATGGAAGATTAAAACTATTTACCCCATTCCCCAGCAAACGTCCATGATAAATAAAGACGTCCCCGGTTTATCTGGGAGGTTCATGGATATTAAGGCATCAAAAATGTATGTTTCTGTTTTCTCCATAGAGAAACATTATACCAAATAGAAACTTAACAGAATCAGTTTGAAATTCACAAGAGTGCATGATGCCACTTACACTATATAACCTATATATATATACACCTAACTGGTCACCCTGCTAATGTCAGCACCTAACACCTTGTAACCCTACGGCAAAAATTCACTGTCGCACACATACCTACAGGTTCAACATGCAGCACTAATATTTTAATATTGTAAGCGTGTGTTTTTTCCCCCTCTCTTATATGGGTGCTACATGCCCATGAATTTTGGTTTGTTATATACAAATGAAGGACTTAATTACAGACACAAGGATAATTTGAACGCGTTCTTCGCAACATGACAAGTCAACCATTACTATGGAAAGTTTGGAAATCTCCCATATTCCCTCCTAAATATCCATGATGCATACACATTGGTCATCACTCAGACTCCTTGATATTTAGTACAGAGACACTACGCTCACCAAACAGACAATGAAATATCTGGTGCATAGGGGAAATGGATACAGAAAAACACACAAAAGGGTGACCAGATGGTCACCCAAGCCACCTAATAATTGCACTCATGATGTGAAAGTAGTGATCAAGGTATACTACAAGTAGTAGTTTAACAATCTACTACCAAAAAATGGGAACAGACCACCAAAGGTACCGCAGCACCATTGAACACGACGCAAAATAATAAACTTTAATAGACTGTAAAACACGACGAAAATACGTAACAAAATATATACAGTGTAGTTAAAACACTCCACGGACGAGACTGAGCAGCTAGTGAATAAATGTAGGGGCTACAGGTCCAGTGAGAAGTATAGTTGAAAGGTATAGTAACCACACTTAAACAGGTCCTGTTGATACAGAGTCTGATACAACTATATATACCCCAAGTAGATATTCACTGGAGAAACAGAACAATGTCCATGCTCACTTCTCCACCTGTGAAGAAGCGCGCCGAGACGTGCGAAACAGCTGTCGGGTAGAGTGACGTCAGTCCTCCTCACTGTCATGGTGACGAGCAGAGCACTGTGAATGTAACAGTGTGTGGATACTTAAAGCTGCAGTTCAGGCGCCCGTTTTTTTTGTTAACTTCAATAGTTTAATGTGGGCAATCTCTACTTGTATGTCTTTATTTATATAGCGCCATTAATGTACATAGCACGTCACAGTAGTAATACATGTGGTAATCAAATAAATAACAGATAATATAAATAACAGTGCATGGGAATAAGTGCTTCAGACATAAAACTAACATTAAGGAAGAGGAGTCCCTGCCCCGAGGAGCTTACAGTCTAATTGGTAGGTAGGGAGAACGTACAGAGACAGTAGGAGGGCGTTCTGGTAAGTGCGTCTGCAGGGGGCCAAGCTTTATGTATTGTGTTCAGAATATCCACAGTGCTATTCATATGCTTCTTTAAGCAAGTGTGTCTTAAGGTGGGTCTTAAAGGTGGATAGAGAGGGTGCTAGTCGGGTACTGTGGGGAAGGGCATTCCAGAGGTGTGGGGCAGTCAGTGAAAAAGGTTTAAGGCGGGAGAGAGCTTTAGATACAAAGGGGTTAGAAAGAAGACATCCTTGAGCAGAATGCAAGAGTCTGGATGGTGCATAACGAGAAATTAGGACTGAGATGTAAGGAGGGGCAGAAGAGTGTAAAGCTTTAAAAGTGAGGAGAAGAATGGAGTGTGAGATGCGGGATTTGATTGGAAGCCAGGAGAGGGATTTCAGGAGGGGAGACGCTGAGACAGATCTAGGAAAGAGTAGAGTGATTCTGGCAGCAGCATTTAGGATAGATTGTAGAGGAGACAGGTGAGAGGCAGGAAGGCCGGACAGCAGGAGGTTACAATAATCAAGACGGGAGAGAATGAGGGCCTGAGTCAGAGTTTTAGCAGTCGAGCAACAGAGGAAAGGGCGCATCTTTGTTATATTGCGGAGGAAAAGGCGACAGGTTTTAGAATTGTTTTGAATGTGAGGGGCGAATGTGAGAGAGGAGTCGAGTGTGACCCCTAGGCAGCGTGCTTGGGCTACTGGGTGAATGATCGTAGTTCCAACAGTAATGTGGAAGGAGGTAGTAGGGCCAGGTTTGGGAGGAAGTATGAGGAGCTCTGTTTTAGCCATGTTGAGTTTAAGGCGGCGGAGGGCCATCCAGGATGATATAGCAGAGAGACATTCAGAAACTTTGGTTTGTACAGCAGGTGTAAGGTCGGGTGTTGAGAAATATATTTGTGTGTCGTCAGCATAGAGGTGATAATTAAACCCAAAATATGTTATTAGGTCACCTAGAGAGAGTGTATACGGAGAAAAGAGGTCCCAGGACAGAGCCCTGGGGTACCCCCACAGAGAGATCAATAGAGGAGGAGGTGTTAGCAGAAGAGACACTGAAAGTACGATGGGAGAGGTAGGATGAGATCCAGGATAGAGCTTTGTTCCGAATACCAAGAGTATGGAGAATGCGAAGGAGAAGAGGGTGGTCCAAGGTGTCAAATGCTGCAGAGAGGTCGAGTAATATGAGCAGAGTGTAATGACCTCTGTCTTTGGCATCATGGAGGTCGTCAGTTTATATTAGTGAGGGCTGTTTTCGTGGAGTGAGCAGTGCGGAAGCCAGATTGTAGAGGGTCTAGGAGAGAATAGGTGTTGAGAAAATGGAGCAAGCGAGAGAATACAAGACGTTCAAGGAGTTTAGAGGCAAAAGGCAGGCGGGAGACAGGTCGATAGTTAGAAAGACAGGTAGGGTCAAGCTTGCTGTTTTTGAGTAATGGTATGACTGTTGCATGTTTGAAGGAGGATGGAAAGGTTCCAGAGCAGAGGGAGGTGTTAAAAATTTGTGTGAGTGTAAGGATTATAGTAGGAGCAAGAGGTTTTAGGAGATGGGAGGGTTTGGGGTCAAGAGGGCAAGTGGTAGAGGGAGAAGAGGCGATCAACATCGGCACATCCTCCTCTGAGACAGTGGAAAAAGATTCAAGGAAGGCAGGAGGAGAGTTAGGAAGAGGTGTAGGATGGGAGGAAGAGACAGGGGATGTTCTGACGTATGTATTCCACCTTTTCCTTAAAATAGTCAGCAAAGTCCTGAGCGGAGATGGAGGAAGGAGAGGCAGCTGAGGGTGGTTTGAGTAGAGTATCAAAGACAGAGAACAGTCGGCGTGGGTTAGACTTGTGCATGTTGATTAGTTGATTACTTACCTAAAAAACTGCATAGCTGCCGATCAATTCGTTCTCCGTCTATGGATTGGCAAAGTTTGGCGACATCTTTAAATATGGGGAATGTAAATCGTTGCTATAGGGTTAGGGTTAGAATAGAATACAAGAAAATTGGTCTTTCAAAGTTGTTTTTTTTTAAAACAGAAAATGCTAAAAGTATTTTTTCTCACTACAGAAATGATTTATTAAAAAAAAAACACTGAAGGATATTGCATGAACTGCAGCTTTAAAGGGCAGTATCACTACTTT
Organism: Ascaphus truei; assembly: GCF_040206685.1. Taxonomy (NCBI): domain Eukaryota; kingdom Metazoa; phylum Chordata; class Amphibia; order Anura; family Ascaphidae; genus Ascaphus; species Ascaphus truei. The sequence continues at coordinate 143,548 of NC_134504.1, read as the reverse complement.
TTGGGATTGTGTGTGTTCTATCTGCTGCTGCATTTACTTTATATGTGAGCATGGACATTGTTCTGTTTCTCCAGTGAATATCTACTTGGGGTATATATAGTTGTATCAGACCCTGTATCAACAGGACCTGTTTAAGTGTGGTTACTATACCTTTCAACTATACTTCTCACTGGACCTGTAGCCCCTACATTTATTCACTAGCTGCTCAGTCTCGTCCGTGGAGTGTTTTTAACTACACTGTATATATTTTGTCACGTATTTTCGTCGTGATTTACAGTCTATTAAAGTTTATTATTTTGCGTCTTGTGTTCAATGGTGCTGCGGTACCTTTGGTGGTCTGTTCCCATTTTTTGGTAGTAGATTATTAAACTACTACTCGTAGTATACCTTGTTCACTACTTTCACAGCATGAGTGCAATTATTAGGTGGCTTGGTCACCCTTTTGTGTGTTTTCCTTGATATTTAGCCATGAACATTTATAGATTTCTACTTTCTCTCTTAATAAAAGTTCACTCTTCCTTACAAGTCGACGTACATTATATTAAATAGCAATTTCTTTACAGAATTCACATTACACATTTCAAAATTGACAAGGACATAACACCTTCCTGGTAACGTGGACTTTTGTTAAAATTATACACAGGAATGTATTAAAACTATTGTCATGGATATTAACAGATCAATCTTTATTGTGCCAAGACTATTCAAAGGTAAAGCTGATATCCCGCTGAATGGCATAATTTGAATCAGGGACCCCCTGCTTCCCAGAGATATTTTAGTTTAGATGCTTGTGTTACTTCCTTGGACATTTAGATCGTCTAATAGGAAGTCGTAACGTTTCCAACCCCCTCCGTTGACGCTGCTTTCTATTAGCCTGCGAGATCTGGCTGCCATTTTGAGTTCCCTAAAAGGGGAGGAAAACACCGGTAGTTCTCTCGGAAACCAGGGGTCACTGGATCTAAAAATAGTGCGGTTCAGCTCCGGTCCTCGGGGAAACGAGATTATTGCTTGAAACGCTACCAAACGCCTTGGTTTACCTGGGATAGATGAGAGGCCGGTGATGATCGCTAAGGCAGTATAAAAGCCTGGATAAAATCACCAGAAATGATCTATTTTTTTTTAAAATGAAATGTTATAGATTATATTTTTAGAGCAGTCCTTATTGCAATATCTCCAGTTTATTGCTGAGCCACACAAACCCGTCCTAGTTGAACCTTTCAGAATTTTGATAGCTTTAATTTTGCCAATTAAAAAAAAATATATATATATTTTTTTTTCATACACTGATTTAAGTCTCAACCTCCAAATGCTCTTGTTTTGACAATGAAGAGAATTCCTATTCCCTCCCAAATCTCTCTTGTATACAGCCATATTTATTACGCGGTGCTAAGTGTGAAGGCATCAACCTTTTTGTTTGCATGGGACGATAGGAGCTTCACAGTTTAGTCCTGTTCAGTAAATTTGTGCGATAAACGTTTTACATATTGTGATGTCTGTATTTATCTGATCAAATTACTGAGGAACTCGATAAGTCTATTGAAGTTTCAATAAAGTTAGTAAGAAAATTAAATGAATGCCTAGTTACTGCAAAATGATGTGTTTATTATTGCTGTTTCAATTTATCTGCAATTCAATTCCATTTCAACTTCCTGTTTTGCTAGTATTTTAAATGTAATGTACAATCTTTCTTTAAAGATCTACTCAAATTACATATTTATACATATAAGAGGGCTTGAATATGAGTCTTCTGAGATTAATGGGTTAATTCTATATGTTTGAAGCTTCCGATGTGGGTTTCCGGCACATTGCAGCGCCATAGGTCGCTTCGGACAATATAGAATTACCCCCTATGTTGGTGCTATGTGCATCTGTTTATTGCACTGACACTGTGTCACATTTGCTCCTCTTCTGTCAGTGTCTGACTTTGGGACTTGCTTGGAGCCGTTGGCAGAGGAGTTGCGCACTGCATGGGATGTAACAAAGTTTGTGCCTGTAAGTGGTGCAATTTTCCTCTTTGAGGCATTAGGGTGTCATGCCTGATGTTTATTAACTCAGTTGCCTGGTTCAAGATACTCAAATTTCATACTTTTCCCACCGGAGATAGTTAATGAATGTTTGCTCCATGTTGTGCAAAAAGTTAGATTGATACAGATTCTGTACTGTGTTGCACAGTAAATCTGGTGCTTTTTTATTGAACTAATTGTGCAGCATTCGCAAAAGGGGTAGAGCAAACTAGTAGTCTCATCAAAGAATCTTTAAAAACACAGTTTAACTGTTTGATTTCAAAATATTAAAAAAATGTTAACTTTGGGGCAAAGTTCCAAGAAGTTTATTACCCTTTATAATTGGAAACATTTGACTGTTTCCCATATGTTTTTGAATGGTTGGCCACCACCCTATTTTGGCTCTTCCCTGCTCTTGACGGCCTGACTTTCATCCTTACTGCTGTCTACGCAGCCACGTCCCCTGATGTCAGATGACTCTCCTTTACTTAAAGCAGCAATCCACACTCGCCATAAGAAATACATATCTACTTTCTTTTACCTCAGCGTGTGTGTGTACACACACACCCTCCCGACTCTTGCATTTCTGCAAGGATGTCTTCTCTCTGCCCCTTTTTGTATCTAAAGCCCTTTCCCACCTTAAACCTTTCTTACTGATTGCCCCACACCTCTGGAATGCCCTTCCCCTCAATATCCGACTTGCACCCTCTCTATCCACTTTTACAACCCACATCTGTAACGAAGCATATGAGCAGATCCCTGGCTGATACTATACTACACCTCTTACATAAACCTTGGTCTTTTATAAACCTTGCAGGCGCACTTACCAGAACGGAACAGGGATTACTCGGGCGCAAACTGCGGCAGGTTGTCCGTTCAAGATGAATAAATACTACCTTCACTACCTCCCAACTGTTCAAAACATTCCTGGGTTGAAGGCGCCTGTTGCTCAACTTAACCTAGGATCAATCCTGGTGTCACGATGACACCAACTTTTATGAACACATTTATATTTCTGGGTACTTGATTGAACAGAACAAATTGCAAAATAAATTGTGATTTATTTCCTTAATAGACAAACACACGAAATCTGCAGAATACACTTGAAAACAACACTTACTGAAATAAGGGAATGAAAGAAATTGTCCTTTGAAACAAAATAAATTGTCCTCTGCAAGCGCAAGAAATGCAGCCTGGGTTTTAAAAGTCCTGTGGGTATGTGGTTATTAACCCCTTCACTCCTGGACTGGTTGCTGCTGTGCTGGAACAAAGTCTTGCATCTTTACATCATGGATTCAAATTCAGGAATCACCCTGGGGATACTTGGGGAGCCATAGTTATAGACTGCCCAAAAGCTATCTTTAACATGTGGATCCAATCCCCTCGTGGGAACAAAAAAATCCCACGAATAGCCAAGTTACCCACAGTTCATAAGACCGGTCAAAAGGGCTGTCCAGTGGGCAGGGCGCATGGGTCAGGTTGACGCCCATGCCACTTAGCATACCTGGGCTACACCCATAACTTGGTGCCACTGTGTCTGGTTTCTGACTCAAAGGTGTCACTAGCCTGACATCTGCTGTGCATCAGTATGCCAGTATTGTATACATTATGGGTCTCTGGGTCTTTTCCTAATTGACACTCTTTTAAACCCTTTGAGGCTTGGTCATAAAAATAGCCCCAGCTCATTAACCCATATCACAGCTAGATGTCCAAGTAATTCCTGCTTGGACTTACAAAAAAATACCTCCTACCTTACATTTAAGATCTGCCATCATGTGTTGGTTAGAGGGTATGGCAAGCAATGCATCTTGTCTTTTACCCTCGCAGACAGGGAATAGCCTGCAAATGGGGAATAAAAATGGCGGGGACAGGGCAACAACAGTAATGCATAGCAAATCAGGTGTTAACCCTTTCCTCCCCGTCACACCTGGATCCTTAGAAATTGGTATGAAAAATAGGGGAGCACAGGATTGGAGGGTTTCAAAGTACATATATGTGTCAAAAAGTGAGCGTGGCTAGCAATGGTTACAAATTGAAGCCGATAGCTCTTTGGCCTTGCCCCCGCTGCCTACTACAGCGTCCGCTGTGGCGGACGCTGCGCGCACGAGAGCCCTCCCCGCAATGGTGCTGGGCCCGCTGCGAGGGGGGGCCGCAGCGCTCGCGCGAGAGCTACTCCTGCTCTCAATAGAATTGAGAGCAGGACTCGCGTCGAGCGATTAGGCACGCCCCCCGGCGGTTAAGCCAATGAGGGCGAACCTGCTGGTGACGTCATGGCCGCGCCCCCGTCACTCCTCCGCCACGCCCCCCCCGGTCTCTCCTCCTGCAGTGAGCTGCAGACCGGGGAATCGGCTGAACGCGCCGCCAAAAGCGCGGGCGCGCGTTACAGCGGCGTGACCGGGGCCTTAGCCTTTGTTTGTAATGAATGAAAAAGAAAAATGATTGTTTTGCACGTATGCCAGCATAAAAAATGGTAAATGTTACATTGACAATTTGGCATATTACATAAAAAATTAAAATCAAAAGCCTTGAACCTGAAGCACAAAATAAATGTATGCAAAATGTATACCCAAAGTAAAATTGTAATGATGCAAGATGTAATAGTCAACCACATAAAGAAAATATAAACAAGGGAGGGTAGAGGCTCAGGAACGGAAACACTACGTAACCGCAAAAAGTAGCTGTGAACCGATTGTGACATATCGAACACCATCATCCAACAAATAAAATTACAATTGTGATTTGAAAGTTTTCAAACTAAATGTAGCTACAAACATAAATGCAAAATGTATCTGGCTTTTTTTCACCAGCCCCCCCCCCCCAGAAACAGTTTTACTGTCATGAATGTTTAGTACCCTAGATTGATAAAAATGACGACACCTATCAAATAGTCTGTAATCCTACCGTATTTGTAAGAACAAAATTGTGCTTCTGAGCCCGTGGAAGTGTGTGTAACCCTCAAATAAATACATAAGAATAATTTCATATTATATATCTGTGTTCTAAACAAAACTATTCCTAGTGAGACACAAAACCAACAAAAGAAGAGGACTGCGAAAGGTGAATAGTTTTGGTGATCAGACATAGTTTAGTAAGGAAAACCCCAATATCAAAAGTTGCTACGCGTCCATATTGTTTTTTCAGGTTACACTAGGAACCACCTTCTGGATCCACATAGGATGACCATGCTGTCTCTCATGGCTATTATCCATTCATGTAATGTGGAGGGGGATCACTTTATGATCACCCGTGAAATGAGATGACTGAAATAACCCTTGGCGTTGCACACCTGGAGGTTTGCGTGCCTCCACTGAAAAAATATTTTACACTCATAAATGTAAACATAATAAAAAATATATTCTATGACATCCCACCTATCCAATTCAGATCAGGGGATCTGTGAAGTGCCCCACAATGTAAACCCTCAGTGGTTTCTAGAGCACATTATATTATAAATGAATCTTTATGCACTTTAGACAAGTCACACATTTTTTTTCTTTATTTCTAGAAATTTATTGAATTTGAAGATTCTCAAGAACAAGATAAGAAAGAGTTGCAAACGCGTGTGGAAAATTTGGAATCACAAACAAGGCAACTTGAACTTAAAGCGAAAAACTATGCAGATCAAAGTAAGCACATAGCCAAAACACTAAATAAATACCGATTGTTTCTGTTTTTAAATAACGCATTATATGATTTTTTTCAAATGTTTGTTTGTGAAATGTAGATGGGAGGAAGGTGCACTCACATACTAAGCGGTAATCTGCCACGGGTGCGTGGAGAACCCAGACAGTGTGGGTGGGGTATAACATGTACATAATTGAAGAAAACAACAGCACAATATTTTTAAAAGGTGATTGGAACACGGAGTGAAACGTCAATCTGTACTCCCTATCACCTTTTAAAAAATATTTTCAAAGCCCACTGGAGTGCTGTTGTTTTTTCAATGATCTACATGTTTTTGAAATGTGACAGACTCCCTTAAACATTAAAGCAGCAATCCTGGCCGGTCTGTTTTTTACAGGATGAGTACAGGGCTGAACCACATTATCTGTTGCTCTGTGCACCACTCAGTCCCCAAGAGATACTCCCTAGGGAAGTTACTAGTTTTACATCTCACTGGGAGAAACAAAATGGACACAAAATCTACTGGGTCCTTCAGGTCAATAGGAAGCCCGTAACGTTATCGGTAGGCGCTTAATATTGGACAGCCATTTAAATTCCCTTTAATATCCTGGAAGTAAATCGGATACCCTCACTGGTATGTATGCTGCGAACGAGGAGGCTCTCACAAATTCAAGGCTTAAACAATCTGGATGAAAATGATCTGAACTAAAAAATCTTGTCTCTCTTAGAAGAAAATGAGTGAAAATCAGGGCAAGGTCCCTTTACACAATTAAACCCCAAAGTACATTTACACCAATAACAGAATCTAGCGCTTAGATCATTTTAGAAGGAATGCTCTGAAAGAACTTGGTGCAATGAAAGGAGTTCTGATTAAGCCCTCTATTAAAGTGGGAAACCTTGTATTACAAAAAGAAAAGCACTATATTGGGAAAAATCTGAAACCACTCCACAATAAAACATGTTATAGAGTATTGGATAATGATCCATCTCTTCTGTTTTCTAAAGAGCTTACAATAATCATCAAAAGAGGTTTAGAGGACAGTCATCTCAGATACAAAAAATACCTCAAAATCCTACGTATCCCCCCCGGTGGTACGATATTATAGGGGCTAAATAGCTTGAGTGAAAAAGAAAGCGCCTTTCTTTATCAGACATTAACACCCTTCGTCACCTTGTTACCTTCCTACTTGAAAGACAAAGAAGACCTTCTTAAAAATGTTGTGCTATACAAATGGGGTCTGAATCTAAAGAGGTGGAGACCAGTTAAAGAGACCCGTGAAACTAAAAGAGGGAACTAGCCTTTAGATATTGGGTAAAGAAGTCCCTTTGTGAAATAACAGAAATTCCTGATGGCGAGTTGGCGATAACCTTGGAGGGTTACTCAGGCCCTGAGTAGTATGGAGAGAGTTATCTTCATGGCCTCACCTGATGTTAAGATGGGAAGGTACCCTCTTTCAATCTTGTTTGCCACCCAAAAATCTCACAATCTTTCTGAGTTATAGTGTTTTCCCTCTGTACACATTTCATATGACTGTCAGAGGGGGTAAATCTGGGGCTTATCTCTTGGTCCTACAAAGTCTTGAATCTTCAGGTATAGGTGAACGCCACTGCATTGCACTTCTATGCATTTTTATAATGTTATTTTTAGTATATTTTTATGCCATGCCAAACTCAGGAAGGCATATTATTATAATTTTTTTTTTTTTTTACAGCTGGATGTGTTTATCACTAATTCTAGTTGTTTATAAATAATGTTCCTAGATATTCTGGTACCGTAAGGTTTGGAATACTGTTATATATATTTATATTTTTTTTACACACACACACACACACACACACACACACACACACACACACACACACACACACACACACACACACACACACACACACACACACACACACACACACACACACGTATGTATATATTCTATTGTGTGTGTGTGTATATATGTAAAAGCATGGAATTCAAAGAGGGTGTACTTTCTTTTAAAAAAAGTGTATGTGTGTGATAGGGGGCATGTCAGTGACACCAGAGGTGTGTCCCTGTAACTTGATTCGGATCATCTGGGTGGTGACAGACAGATTAGATAGAATGGATAGTGCCACAATAGGGGAGCAGTCCACCGTTAAAAATGAACTAATGCAGAACCCTGTGCTATGAAGTCATCATCTTCCTATTCAGGGAAACTTGATGCCCTATGCAAATGAATAAAGTTTCATAGCACAGTGAATAACAGCCATAGCCATAATACTGAGCAAACCATTTTCCTCTCATGTGGAAACGCCAACAAACGTTCACCTTATACCAAATGTTTTCGATGTTTGTAGCACCACAAACCGCAAAATGGTCCCTGGGAACAAAGCATACTAATGGCAGTCATGCATTTAAGGGGTTACAGCTGGGTTATTGATTGTCTTTTCATACCAAAGTGTGATACACAAGTATTTTTAATTACATGTTTAAAGTTAGTTTGTAAACATGGTGAGCTGAGAGACACTGCGAAGGGTTTCGATTCCTCTGAGGTCACTGAATTCAACATGTTTGCACAACTAGAGCCCCCATCTAACTCCCTCGCTATTATACCGAAAAGGGTTATTTAAAAAATATGGAAGAAAAAACACACCCTATTTTTTTGCATAAGAAGAAGTCACGTGACCAAATATGCACATGAGACAAACATCTAATAAAAGTTGAGCATGTTCTGTAAAACAAACTATTTTTGGGCTTCTGGGATAGCCCTGAAAACTGACAGCGACATCCTTCTTTTACAGTTTTCTTGCAAAAATGTTAAAATGGCCTGTGAGTGAGTCGTGGGCTAACAATGCATGCAGCTGTGGGGGTTTATATAGTGCATTTTCCACTGCTGATTGTACTAATTTTTCATGTGAGTATTTTTCTTTTCTATCAGTTGGTCGCCTGGAAGAGAGAGAGGCAGACTTGAAGAAGGAATATAACTCGCTTCACCAGAGACATTCAGAAGTAAGGTGTTTTAGCATGCAGAGGGTTTACATCATGAAGTAAATGTATGGAATAAAAACAAATCTTCCATTAACTAATATTATGTGCTACTAACAGGTATGCCACAGTACATAAAAATCAAATACAGTACATTTGAACGAAGCCATTATAAATATAAATATATATATATATATATATATAGTCAAATAGAACAGTTGGCACTCCTTAGGTGCTGATAGGCTGTAGGTGTTTGCCCCATATGGATAATATAGACATACATTACCGTTCCAAGGTCTGGTAAAGCAAGAGACAGCACTCAATTGTAGAAAACTTCACAAAGTGTATTGGTGAAAATAGTGGTACATCAAGAAACCCAACGTTTCGGTCCTCCAAAAAGGACATTCCTCAGGGGGATCTAACCCTAATATAATATATAAATTATTTTTTATTTATTTATTTTTTAAATGTCGTCGTAGAGGTCATTATCTACTGTACATTCTTTGAGGAAAAGGAGATTTACATTTTCTTTTTTACAGGAAAAATTCTGGATTTAAAAAGGATGGTATTTTAATATGACAAGTTCTGAAGATTAGGTGTCTTTAATGAGTTTTTCAATAGAAATATCAAGATATTCAAAGCCAGGAAATGCATTTAGTGAGTTTTTGCCAAAAATACACTTAATGAGTTTTACCCCTACAACGACTACATAAAGTATAGGAGGAAATAAAACGGGGGTTGGACAAAAACGGTTTGTATTTAAGTTGATGTCTGCATGATAAGAGAGAAGAAAAATCAAGAGCAAAATTAAATGCAATTAATATTTGGCGAGTAAGTAAAGCACGAGAAAATCTGGACTTTGTATTTTGAATATTATTTGTAAAATATCTTGATTGCTGTTTTGCCCGAGAATATTTCACCTCGGTCTGCATCACAGTTTTTTGTTCCATTCAGCTACGATTGTGGTTGCATGATACGATTATCCTAGAAAAGGGGCAGCCAACTCCTGTCCTCAAGGGCCACCAACAAGGCCGGTTTTAAGGACATCCTTGCTTCAGTACAGGTGGCTCAATGACTGAGCCACTGACTGAGACACCTGTGCTGAAGCAGTCATATCCCTAATACTTAGCCTGTTGGTGGCCCTTGAGGACTGGAGTTGGCCACCCCTGTCCTAGAGAGAGCATTTATCCTCAGCTGGCCATCCCCTCTGCTGCTTTGTATACATTACCTAACCATGTTACCAAGTTGTTTAGTCTTCAGAGAAATGACACCATGAACTACATTTATACCCATTTTAGTGTCCTCAACCGTTATAAAGACTTTGTTCTCTAGGCAAACCACCAGGTATAGGAAGCAGGGGGTTTCTGAAGATGAACTGCGTTCATTTCATTTCCAGAGACACCCGGGAGCTGAACTGCATTCATTTCAGCTCCCGAGACACCCGGGTTCCCAAATTCCTGGGGATGGGGCCTCCAGTAATGTACGTAAATTAACATTATGAAACGCAAGAAATGTGTCAATGAGCTAAGGCTTCATCATCACTTTCCCAAACAGGACACTGGTAACGTGTTCTGAAACGGAGGTAATGTAAACAAACACCAGGCAGGAAGGAAATGTAAAATACAATCATCTCCCTGGATTACAGTACAAGGCCTAATTCTCTATCTGCAGAAGTGGCTATTGAAGACATTTTTGGGCATAAAATTCCCATTTAAATTTATGGTGATTTTAATTTGAAAACAGCCCATTTAAATCTATGAAATTTATGTGATCTATTTCGATTTTAAATGGTTCCTAAAGGGGATTAATGTGCAAAAATAAAGGAAATTTGTCTGGGTGCCAATATTTTAACCTGGATTAAGAACTGGTTGAAGGATAGGCAGCAGATAATTATTGGAAATGCAACATCTTTAGATCGGGCTAGTTGTAAGTGGAATGCTTCAAGGTTCAGTACTGGGGCCAACGTTTTTTTTCCAAGTTTGTTTATTAATTATTATTATTCTTTGTAAAGCGCCAACATATTCCACAGCATAGTACAATGGGGGTACAGAGATGTCATCATTACATAAACCATTACATACAAATTATGACAAACAGATACAAAATTAATGAGGGCCCTATTAATGACCTTAATGTAGGCCTAGAAAGCAGTCTCTATCTTTACTGATGACACTAAATGATGGAAGGTTGTTAACTCAGAGCAGGATGTTATTTCTCTGTAGACGCACTGGGATTATTTTGCAGTTTGGACAGGTAAATAAATGGCAGATTAAGTTTTGTACCGACTAATGCGTATGTGTGGGATGTAACAAGGGAACGGAATGAAATTCATGTTGAGAGAACTCCCTGTAGTTTGTAAAATGTATTAGTAATTAAAAACTTATTTAAAATCATAAAATTTGAAGTAATTTATTAATCTCCCGGATTGACAACATTGGATAGAGCCTTGAGCAGGGGACTAGACTTTGATAGGCGGCTGTTTAAAAAATAAATACAAATAAAATAATAACTTTAGCACTTAAGCGCCCCAAATAGCCACTATGTCATGGGGTTTGTAATCCAGGGGCTGTCATGGCACAGTGGCTAAATCATGTGTTTTTAAGCTCGTTTTTCTATGGGAGATGGCGTTCTGTGCTCCTGTGGCACCTGAGCTTTGTGGAGCGGTCACGTGATTATAATCCTAACCCTAAACTTCACAGAACAGGAAAGCGCCTGCAAATATGCACACTAGAGTCTTCAAGTCTATATTATTATTCAAAGTGAGTGTATATAAACAATGTTGATTCCCTAATAGTCAAGAGAAAGGTCCCTAATTACCTGCACTCTGAGGAATAAGGATAAGACTCTATTTGTCAAGGGGTATCAATATCCCCTATAACAGGGGTCATCAAACTCTTAGTCCAAAAGAGCCAAATATGAGTAGCACAACGATTCAGAATTTTTCAAAGAGCCATAAATATATCATCATCATCTTACACCCTCCCCCCCCCCCATCACATCAGGCTGCCCCCCCATCCTTATTCCCCCCCATCACATCAGGCTGGCCCCCCCATTATTATTCCCCCCCATCACATCAGGCTGGCCCCCCCATTATTATTCCCCCCCCATCACATCAGGCTGGCCCCCCCATTATTATTCCCCCCATCACATCAGGCTGGTCCCCATCATTATCCCCCCCATCACATCAGGCTGCCCCCCCCATCACATCAGGCTGCCCCACCCCCTCCCATCATTATTCCCACCATCACTTCAGGCTGACTGGCCCCCATCATCATCATCCCTCCCCCCCATCAACTCATCTCCACTGGCCCCCGATCATCATCTTATTCCCCCCCCCCCCCAGGCCACAAATGTTGTCCTTACCTTATTAGGCAGGATGCAGACTTCTGTCTCTGCCGGGGTGTGTGGGCGGGGTGTGTGGGCTCCGTTCCCGCTCTCCTCTCCATTGGACCTGCCCGGCCACCGTCCAGTCTCCAAGCGCCGTTGGCATGCTCGCGGTCGCCGCCCCGCACGTGCTTGCTTCCTCATCATGCGCCCCCATGCGCTTGGTTCCGCATCATGCGCCCCCCACGCGCTTGCTTCCGCATCATGCGCCCCCCACGCGCTTGCTTCCGCATCATGCGCCCCCCACGCGCTTGCTTCCGCATCATGCGCCCCACACGCTCTTGCTTCCACATCATGCGCCCCCCACGCTCTTGCTTCCGCATCATCCGCCTGCCCCCGCAAATCCTTAGGAGAGCCGCACGGACATGCCGCAAGTGGCTTTGCGAGCCGCGGTTTGACGACCCCTGCCCTATAAGGTCGTTGCAAATAATGGATAGCCCAAAAGCTGTTACTATGGAAACCCTCAATATAGGTCTCCATAATTACTAAATGAAAAATAAGAAAAATTTATTACATCAATAAAGCACAATAGGGAACATATTGAAAATAGTGAACATACAGTGAAAGATAATAATAACATAAAAATCCCCAATGGTTAGGTAGCGTATCGACTCAAGTATGGAGCTGACGAAGTTGAGACATTAGGGGGGCTGACATAACAGCATTAGGATCTAGGAAGCCATTTTGTTTGACTATTTTAGTCCGCCATCTTGTCTTCTCTTTGTGAGTTTTATGTCTGTGTGAACGAACGTGTGAAACAGAGAATGGAATGTTTTTGCTCCTAGCTGACTTTATTGATCTTTCCTCATCCAATCAGCTCCAAATGAAAGTGTAAACAGGCCAGAAGTTATGAGAAGCCTTTAAGATAAGCTCAGATTCTTACAGGGAAACTGTTTCTCATACAATATGCCAGGTGGCAGAACAGACACATCCCATTTAACCCCATAATGATTTTTATCTTACAGACATTTATCCAGTATTGTTATGTATTACAAAATGAGGTGATATTAGTGATGCCCAAGCCCCCATAGAGGTAGGACACTAAGTTTTTAGTGTATAAATATATGGCATAGCGTGTTATCTGTTAGAGAGCTTTTTTCAAAGCTGTCTCCTATGTGCACTTGATTTGTGTCACGCCTGTATGCCCGCAGACCTGGCAAGACCCCAATACTGAGGTGGGAACGGTATTACCACACACCCACAGCAGTGGGGGCAAGCCCGGAGTGTGGTATGGCGTTGCTGGGCCTGTTGGAAAATATATACCGTGGGAAATGAGGGGGAGGGGTAGGAAACGTAAAGGAACCTCTGCTCAAGCTGAATTAAAGTATAGGGTAGATAAGTCTTGAAAAAGCAGCAGACGCGAAACGATCATCGACCAGGGCTCTTTTAACTTATGGACAGTGTCAGGTTTGCTTCTTGGGGGGTAGACTACACTTAGTTACAAGGCTGCAATCATTGAGGTGAATGGTTCAGAACGCCATCTATTTAATCTGATTACAGGCATACTATCTAGGAAAGTACTTGGTTCACATAAAGGTTCATGCTTCCAGCTGACAATTAGCCAGCAGGGATACTTATCCCCAGCATCTGTGGAACTCTGAATTTACTCTCCACAGTAACTGTTTGCATGGGGGTTGAATACAAGGGTCCACTGTAAGCAAGACAGAGCTGCACACTCCTTACAGAGGTTAGGCAAAATACCTGCAGCTGACTCACCCCAGCATCTATGGAACTCTGAATTTACTCTCCACAGTAAATTTTTGCATGGGGGTTGAATACAAGAGTCCACTGTAAGCAAGACAGAGCTGTACACTCCTAACAGGGGTTAGGCAGAACAGTTACAGCTGACTTGTCAATTAGCAGAGTCTTTCAAACAAAGTTACAGACCATCACCCTCCTACTATGCAGCATACTCTGCTGCTCTAGGCTATATCAAATAGCAATTGAAACTAATCCGCCTCTGTGTACACTACGTTCCTCTTTTGGCCTGGGGGAATGCAACTACTCATCTATTAGCACATCTGACACTGTCATCTCTAGACTGCTAACAGCGGTCTAATCAATGGTAGCGACCTGCTACAGCTGGCACTGTTCCCACTATTAGACACAAGTTGTCATCACTATATGTGAAACACTGAGTCATCAGACAGAGTGTCCATTGATCTTTTTATTCCACTCCATGCACCAATATTTTAACATTTAATTCAATAAAGATATATTTTTAAATCAACTACACTATCCTACTACAGATAATAGAGTCCTGTTGGAAAATAGTTAGTATACTTGCAACGTCTTTGATGGTTAAACGTAAGAATGGTCGTGTCCGTGCGCCAAAGTCCAGGGATCCAGAAAGCAGAGTAGTCAAGTTCGTAAGCCAAGTCCAAGGGTTCCAGAGGTCAGCAAAGTAGAGTTCGTAGCAAGGTTCAAGGGTTACAGAGAGCAGGGTAGTCCAGGACGAGCAGGGGTCAAAGCCAGGGGAATCCAAAGATACACAGGAGCAGGTACAGGCTGGAACACAGAGAGAGCAAAGCATAGGACTGCACACACAGGGATAACAGGAACTATGCAGAGCGATGATAGAGAGGACAGACAGGGATTATAAAGGAGGGAACACCAATGGGAGAGAAAGGAGGAGCAGAGAGAGAAGTGGGAGACAGAGGGGTCAGACAGAGAGATTGCTTGCAGGGCATGGGAGGAGTCGAGATTGACAGGCCTTAGAAGAGGAGCGTGTGCGTGCGCCCTCTGTAAACTGAGAGTGCACGCGCACAGGCTGCGTCACAAGATGCGCGGAGCGCCACGCCGCGGGCACACCAGCGGAGGGGGACGGAGGGGACCGCCACCGGAGGTGAGGGAATGGCAGTGGGCACTGAGGAGGTCTGGGAGCGGGGAGCGTTGCCGCAGGGGCTCGGGGACCGTGCGGGTGCGCGATACTTGCGGGGCGTGCGCTGAGGCAAAGGGACAGCATCAGAGGTTGCCGGAGCGGGACAGGAGTGGGTAAGCACAGGGAGGTTGGCAAGGGAAGGGACAAAGGGAGTGAAAGAAGGGGAAGGAATCCCCTGAACCGTCACAATTTGAATAAATTCACGAGTTATTCTGTTTCAAAATAACCTCAGACTGTGTTTTTTATTTACGCTTTTTCACAGAGCGTAAATATTGTATTCCACAGATGTATGATAGCAAGTTGTCACATACTCATATCAATATCAATGTCTGATTTAAGGTTATGGCGATGCTAAATGCAGGTCGCTCTAAAAATAGAACATATGCCCAAATGTAAGTGTGTGGGTTGTCACTGCATACACGTGTGTGTGGAAAGCATAGGGTAACCAGTATGATGCAAGATAATATGCCATTAAAGGATGCATAGGTATGTGTCCATCGTGTGCACTGGAAAATAGAAGTACCATCAATATGGCCTTATCCCTTAGGTGGTTCCACTGACTGATACGTGAATAGATGGAATATTGCTGTAGGTCATGAAAGCCGCTGATCTAAAGGAGAAGTGGATCACTTATCAGTTGTACATAAATAGTTAACCCTAACCCTAACCCATCTCAGCTGAGCAGCTAGGCATTTATTTATAGCTTTGTGAAAATGAGTGCCCAAAAATAAAACGCGTACCTTTTATAATAGCAATTATAACTATGAAATCCACCAAGGAAACCATAAATTGGGGGGAAAGGTTGGGTAAGCTCCTAAAAATGCAGAGCTGGGCAAATGAACCTTTCAGCTTCTTCTTGATGACTGCTGCCAGGAAGACACTGCGAGGAACCTCTTGGGCATTGATTTACCGATGACTAATCCTGAGTGTTAGTGTTATTTTACTGGTGACACCTGCGCCCATTATGTGACCTCAGGGTGTATGTGTTCCATCACACATTACCATTATTATGTATCTGTACTAAAGAGGGATTATCATTGAGAAGATTGAACCCTATGTGCCTTTTTGGGAGCTTTATTTCTGTTTGTATAATTTGCTATATCTGGGGGGCAGGTTGAAAGAAGGGGAGTCGGACACTTAGACGTTTCCACAGTAGATGTAGTTTGATTTAAGCACAGCACACAATTAGGGTTATTA